>NW_017733005.1:68162-95001 GCF_001890085.2 Hipposideros armiger
TGGCACGGGGCAAGCACTATGGGCAGTCTATCTGAAGTGTACCTGGCATATAAGACGACCCCCCACTTGGAGGCATATTTTTCAGGGCCAAAAAATCATCTTATACGCCAGCAAATACGGTATATATTATCAAATACAGAAAGAGGTGGTGTAAAACAAGATATAGCCCACTGGCTAAATCCAGCCTGCCACCTGTTTTGTATATACAGTTTTGTTAGAACATGACGGTGACAATTTGCTTAAGTATAGCCTGTGGTTGCTTTGCTTTCTCACTATAAGGGCAGAGTTGAGTAGTTGTGAGAGGCTGTAGGTCCTGCAAATCTAAAATATTTACTATCTGGCCCTTACTTCTGCTGACCCCAAGTATAGATGACAGAAGCCAGAGCCCTACTGTATAAAAGACTGAAGACTTGGGTGATAGTACCCGTTCTGTCATGTAATTCATTGTGTGGCAATGAATTCCAGAGCTTCTTCACCTTTTAAAAAGGAAGAAATACATAATTGGAGCAAATTCAATTTCAACAAGCAGTTTGAGCACTGCTTTATACTGAGCCAAAGAAAACTGATCTCAAACTGGCTTAAGCAATCCAAAAATGTATGGGCTGTGCATCTAAAAAGACCAGAGAGTAATGGGCCTTGGGGAGGTTTGACCTAGTGATTCAGTGGTGTTACCAAGAAGCCTTTTTTTTTTTCATTTTCTCTACTGAGCTTCCTGATGTGCCAGCTTCATCATAAAGCTAACATTTTCTCATTGTGAAATGGCTGTCAAAATCTCCATAAGCTAATTATTTCCTTGTTCGTGTACAGAAAGAGAAAGAAAGAGAGATTGGGATTCTGAGCATACATCTCTCTCAGCCTTAAACAGAAGTCCTGTGCCTCAATGTAATTGGATCAAGTAAGGTCAGATGTCTACTCTTATCCAATTACATTGGCCAAAGAACCAGGCTCCTATTTGCCTATTGATCAATCAGAATCTATCTTTGTTTCTGAAGGAGAGATCAATCAATTTCCTCCAAACCACATGGCTACCACCCAACATGAAAGGACTACAATTAGTCCTGGGGAGGGTACCACAATGTCCACTACAGAGGGCAAAATAACAGGAAGGGTGCTTGCAAGAGATCAGAGAATTGAGGCAAAGTTTCAAAATAAGCTGTGCAGTCTAGCTTGTTCTGGAAATGATCTTCAAAACCTGTCCTTCCTGTTGGTTCATTTGACTAGCAGTAATTTAATGTGTAAAAAAGTCCCTTTATATACACTGCTGCTCCCAATACTTGCTGATTTAACAGATGTTCAGCTAGGATTTATCTAAAATATATAATAAAATGGAAATATTCAAGTAGTTACGATTCACATTTCCTTTTTCTTTCCTAGGTGCTAAATTATATGCTTCCTCTTCAAAGCAAGAAAACAGTGGATGCCCTTATCTCTGAGGCCCAAGATGCTGAGTATAAACTTGAATTCATGCCAACGACCACCATAGAATATGTTAACAGCTTAGTATTTCTTGATGAAATTCAGGAAAGGGTGAGTTGATTCATATAACTCAATATGCCTGATCTCGTCGTAGGTAATCAAGGCAAATAAAAGAAATTCAGAGATTGAAGGTCAAGAAATAGTTGTCAAAATATCAGAAACACTTTTACACAAAGTAAGTGGATGTCTTCTATCACAGCAGTGATAACAGCTAACATTGATCAAACTCAGACTACTGGTCAGGCATTACACTACATTTTTTACATACATTACATTTTAAGTCCTCACAAAAATTTAAGAAGTACAGATCATTTGTATTCTTATTCTGCAAACGAGGACACAGGGACTAACATAGGTCATGTTGTCCAAGATCATAGAACTCGTATGTCGTAGAGCTGGAATTTAAAATTGGGTCTCTGACTGCAAGGCCAATGCTCTCAATCACAGTTTAGTGATAAATGGTAATAGAATTGTAGTCTAGATATTAGTCATAATGGAAGTCTTGATCCTTAAACTATATCTGCATAATAATCAGGAACCTGACCATTACAAATGAAAGAAACCCTTAAATAGAGAGGTGGGGTGGAGAGGCAACAATAGATATGGGAACTCAAGTGATGCAAATGATGGAGTTAGCTCGCTCTCTCTCTCTCTCTCTCTCTCTCTCTCTCTCTCTCTCTCATCATTCTGCCTGAGTCACAGAAGGCTCTGCAGAGGGTGGGTTATTTATATACAAAGACCCAAGACAGCATGACAAGAGCAGGATACGACCATTGATACTTGTATGCTATGGAGAGAGGGTGTTTGGTGGAGAAAGCTGGTGAACTGTAGCTAAAGCAGTATTTTCAAGGATAGGAAAGAAGGAATGGACTCTAGAGATGTTAGGTAAGTAGAATTGAAAGGCTTACTGGACAACTGAATGAGGGGCCAGCAAGAGAAGTCCAAGATAACTCCTGGGTGTCTTTCTACAGTAAATGAGTAGACAGTGGTATCATTAACCAGTGTAGGTAGGGGCAGGCCATTTTTGAGAGTGAAAGAGGCACCATTAATCACTCTGCCAGGACAAGTGCAAACCAGGATACTCCCATAGAAACGTGGACTTGTGCTTACTCTAAATACAAGGAACACAGGAAGATGGACAGATCTTGGTGTACAGAGATTTAGATCTATTTAAACTTGTGTAAGAAGTTAGACACGTTTGGATGAAAGTAACAAAAACACATAATTCGCTTAGAAAAAGAGAATATTCTAAGTTGGCAGGGGTATCTTCTGGAGTTTAAAGGCATGGATAGAGCCTAGCCTTTAGAAAGGACAGAAGGAAACAGAGCAGCCTGAGAAAACCAAAAAGCCTTCTCTTTTTCCATCTCTCATCGCTGCTCCTCTCTAGAACAGTGGCTCTCAAAGGGTGGTCCCCAAACCAGCAGCAGTAGCACTGGGGAAGTTGTTAGAAATGCATATTCTTGGGCCCCATCCTAGACCTCTGAATCAGAAACTTGGGGGAGGGGCTGAACAATCTGTGTTTTAACAAGCTTTCCAAGGTGATTGTGATACAAGCTAAATGAGAACCATTTCTTTAAAAGCCTGCCTGCAGTTACTTTCTCATGGTAAGGACTGTGTTCCATTTCCACATGAAAGCAAATGGCCTCTGCCAACTACAGTTTCACTCTTGCCATGTTGAAGAGAGAGGTCAGACTGATCCAGGTTCTCATCCCATTGGATGCTGCTTGGTTCAGCTTGTGGCCAGGAGGTTGAGTCAAGTTGTACAAACTTGGCTGCTCTATCTATAATAACCACGCGGCAGAGTTTGGGGGTCCCCCCAAAATTGGAGAATCCCTTGCCAGAAAACTAGGAGAGATGCTGTCCACTGAAGGTACTGAAGGTAAACATCAAAGTGAAGATGTTTAGTAGTAAGTTGGAGGTAGTAAAAGTATTTATAAAAAGATAGTGAAAGGCTCACCATAGATCAGAGTCCTGAATCTATGCAGCCAGGTACATGGCCTGTCCGCAGCTCAGAAGCTGGGCTGAGACAATCACAGCTCAACACACATCTGAAAGCTCTGATACTGTGACAGAGCACATGTTGTCTCTGAAAATACTCACACCTTTTAATGCTAGTAGAGAACAAATGAGAGGACAGAAAAATAAACATTTATAGGAATAATACTAACTATGCTCAGCTCTGAACAACTCACTTCCTGGGCCTGATTACCTGTACTCTAGCTGTGACAGTCCTCACCACCCAGCAGACTTCAGCCACACTCCATGATGCCCGGAGGCTCTCTCCTATTGGACGAAACCTAAGGGCCATAGTGGGACTCGGATACATTTTACAAGCAACCAATGTTTCTATTTAGATCGAAACCCTTGAAGACGAAGGGAACATAGTGATTCAAATGTACAAGCTCATTGAACAGTATCAGGTTCCCACGCCTCCTGAGGACTTAGCTGTTTTTGCAACTATGAAGCCATCCATTGTTGCTGTTCGGAATGCCATTGATAAATCCGTGGGCGACAGAGAAGCAAGAATTAAGCAGTTTTGTGTGTATTTGGGTAAAGATCTTGAAGAACTAACCAATGAAGTGAACGAAGTAAAGCTGCTGGCACAAGTAAGTCAAGGAAGAATTTTTAAAAATAATCTGTGTTCAGTTTGACTGCTACCTTTTAATTAAACCATTTAAGGAGCATATTTCATTTTAATGTGATTTAACTTTTACTTTTTATGGTTTTATTCTAACCAAGTAACAAGGTCTTTGAACTGCTATTTAAAATAAAAAATGTTTCTGAACCTTTCTTTTAAGTACTGAATAAATTCCAGACCATTGCAAGTAAAGCATATATGGAATATTAAAATGTATTTCTCCTGGCTTCTATTTATTATTTTCAAATGAGTGTTTTTATAACTTTTTAGTATATTTTAAGCTATTATCACACTTTTAAAGTTTTCTTAGCCACATATTTGAAAAATTCCATTTAGGAAGAGGCAGAGGATAAAGTGATAAATTATAATGAAGACTATTTGGTTAACTTGCACTAATTTTACTTTACAATAGATACTGGGGAATTTTTTAAAAGAATTTAGAATAGACATCTGGGTGATTCTTTTTTTTTTTTTTTTTTTTTTTTTTGGTTTTTTTTTGTTTTAGCTGAGCCATCCTGCTACCTGTTGGCAGCTCAGTGGCTGCTCAGCTTGGGCTGGACTCGAACCACTGTTGCTCAGAGCTCAAACACTTGAGCAAGCTCTTAATCAACTGAGCCACTCAGCCAGCCTTGGGTGATTCTTAACTGAAGCATACATGAAAACATGATTTGTAATGATACATTGTTTTATTATTAATATTGACTAAAGTTTATCACAGAAGTATAAAACAGTATGAAATTATAATCAAATCAGAACAATTGGAAAAAAGTCAATGCCCCTCAACAGAGGACTAATAAACTGTTAGGGTACATCCACTCAATGCAGACATTAAAGATTACAATATACATTTATATATATTAACAGGGAGCATAAAAATAGCTAACATTTATTGTGCACTTACTATGTGTCAGGTACTAAAGTAGTTTTGTATTTTTGCACAGAGAAAACTGTACATAACTGTAATAACAGCATGACTCAGTGAATTATCAGAAAGTGAACATAGCCATGTGCCCACTACCCATGTCAGTCACTATAACGTTACTGGTACCTTTAGTATTTGTATGGTTAGTGATAAGGTCCTCTCTTATCACTAACCCTTTCTTCCTCTCCCAAGGCAGTCACTACCCTGAATTCTAAGGCCACAAATTAGTTTTGCGTGTTTATAAGCTTTGATTAAATAGAATTACACAGGAGTGTGCCCTTTATTTGATTTTCTATCATTCCTGAGATTCTTCATGTTGCTGTGTGGGGATGTAGCCTATTATCCTTGTTATTATATAGTATTTCATCATCTGCCACAATTTAATTATCCATTCCATGATCTATGGACATGAGGATTGTTTATAGTTTTTGACAATGATGAATAATGTTTCTAGGAACATTCTTATATTCATTTGCATGTTTTAACTCATTTAATCCTCAGAATACCTATCAGGTTTTATTATTCACCTTTTATAAGGAAACCAAGATACAGGGAGACTAAGTAAGTTGACCAGGGTCACACAAATAATAAACAGAGGAACCATCATTCAATCTTAAGCAGTCTGCTTCCAATGGTTAATAATCTGCCATTAACTGTTGTGCTACATACTGCATTCCTTACAGAGCAGACAATAAAATGTATGAATAATTATTCTTAGTTTAAAATAACATGTGTGTATATAGAGAGATTGCTAGAGAGAGCAAAAGTGCCAGCAAGTGCTTTATGTGTAATCATGTATTTTAAAAACCATGTTACACCCCAGCAAGTGCTTCTTCTATAGAGGGTTTGGAATTAGTTCATTATCACTCAAGCAAAGCAATGCAACTTCATTATTTCCAGAATGATAATCATCTGACTGTCAAGACCACTGCTTCTGCTGATGGAGGGAGCTGGAGAAAAAAAAAATCTAAATGTGACAATTGATGATAACTCAATTTATTTCACTTTGAAATGTCAATTTCATTTTAACTTGGTCTCTTCGAGACAGATTTTAGTTCAAAATCTGAACGCCCTATCAGGCACTTCTTCACCTTTGTCACCATCCCCTCGCACCTCTTGCTCCATAGGGGAAATCTGTATTTCCGCCTGGTGGGTGGCAGGTCCTCTGGCTGCCTTCTGGACAATAGGTCTTCCAGTGCTCTTAGCTAACGGTCTTAGTTTGCTCTTAGCTAAGGGTCCTGGTTCTTTAACTACCATGCCAGCCCCTGCTATTGTCATCTTTCATTTCTGCTGTAGTCCACAGTCTTCATCTATGGCTTTCTCATCCTGACCTTGGACTTCTTCTGGTCTACCAGTTCCCACTGCCAGAATCAAGGCACATGGGAACTTCAGGATTCCCTACATACCAGTCCAAGCCATGAGGCACCAGAGAGTCAACACAAGCCCCTACTGCCTAGACACTTCCCACAGCTTTCTCTAATCAAGAGCATGTTGTCATGATGAAGGCAGGGCCGTGCTGGATCAGAGATGGAATAATTGGTCTCCCCAAGCTATGGCTATAATAGTTCTCAGATTCTCCCAGACCTGGTTAGGAGTTTCTACTTTGTCCCTAAACTTTTCCTTTCCAATTCACTGGGTGGGGTTTCAACCCCAACAGGTCAACCAGAAAACATGTCTGGCCATTTAGTCTTTATTTTCTCTCTTCCTCCCTCTCAGAAATTACAGGCTATCAGTTTCCTTTATTGTAAAATGGGGGTTTTCCTTACATTATAGCTTCTTCCTTCTTTTCCCTGTTGCATTCACCTGACTTTACCTGAAATCGTGTTTGTTGAAGAAGTGTAAGAAATGAAAGCAGCTGAGGGAAAATACCGGGGGTGCCAAAACAATGTATACAAGTGGACACTTCGGTCAACGTTGCTCAAGCAGTAGTTCACCGTAATCAGAAGTGTCTGGACGCTGATGGTAACCACTTTGAGCACCTCTTGTAATTGCAGAAGTCAAATGTGACTCATATTCATCTTTTGTTATCAGTATATATTGAGTGCTATAATTTTAATACAGTTTTCTTTTCTTAGAATATGTATGCATTTTTTGGTACCCTCTGTATATTAGCTACTATTTAAAAATAATGATAGCCCATGGCACTTCTTTATACATTTCTATCCTTTTTACAATATATATGCATTGCTTTAAAGTTCAGGAAAAGCGAACATTTAAACATATTTTATAAAAATCAGAGAGAGAAGAGAATTAGAAAAATATTTTTTTAAATGTTTGTTAATTTAATTTAATGGCCTACATCAAAAGATAGGAATGACTAATCAAAAATTGTCTTAATTTTACAGGATCCGCAGATTTTGGATGTCAGTGCTGACCAAAACAAAATAAAGTCTGTGTTGAACGATCTGCAGTTAGTTATAGATGATCTCCAGAAACGTGCATTTCAATATAAATCTTATCAGAAACATTTTAAGGTAATGACAACTCTACATCTTTAAAATGTATACATGCAAGTGGCATTCATGCACAAGCACTTTCAACAATGTGTCTGTAAACATGTAATGTTTGGACGCCTGTACACTAGTCACTGTGCTGGAACAGCCTGAAACAAATATAATGTATTCCCTGCCTTTGAAGTGTTTAAAAATTAGTACACATGAGAGACAAAATATCTTTCTTATTAAAGCAAAATATCTTTCTTATTAAAAAGTAATTGTGAATTATAAACAAACTCTCAGACCAGAGACTATAATAATGTCTATGTTAAAATGTATGTGGATTTTTAAATGTGGTCAATGAAAGCCCCTCTAGTTTTTCCTAAGTAATATTCAATATTCTTTTACATTCATGTGTGTGTTATGATTCCATGAATATGACCTTATTTGCCCTGGTATGACGTGCCAATTTGATGAAAGAAGAGAATTGACTAAGCCAGAGGATAGATGGATCTAAGAGGTAGATTTGAAAGGCTAAAAGATATGCTTAAAAAACAAAACAAAACAGAGAGAGAGAGAGAAGTGAGTGAGAGCTCTCAGTGCTCTAAACAGCTATTAGGAAGACCAAAACAAAAAGAGAATAGAAAAGATTTCTACGGTTAGAACCAGGGGGACCACCAACACTGAGGGAGATGTGATTCATCTCCCCCAGAGTCTTGGAGGAGTGCCTGAACGTCACATGGGAACACACCCATCCCTTCCAGGGCCCCAAGTGGGTGTCCAGAAAGTGGTCTGAGGAGGTATCCAGAGCTCAGGGGAGGTGAAGCAATCTACAAAATAATGAGTTTGGCACTAGACAATGTGACTTTTGCAATATTTGAGGCAGGAGGTTTGTGTACAAGAGAACTAGGGTTCAAAGCTATTCCCAGGTTGAGTTAGCTCACCTACCAGATAGGAAAGTATTCAGTAGGAAGTGAGATATGGAAGAAATATTCCTTGATTAAAAGCTACAACTAACACACAGATGTTGGGAGCTGGCTGGGATCAGCCAGGGACACTGAGGCTTTAGGTTGGCAAGCTTGGGTCTCCAGGTAGATACAGGCCTGGGGTGAGCGGCCTTGGAGCAGTTTGGTGGGGACTTTGGGGACAGTGCTTCTGCCTTAAACTGCTTCCAGACAACGCAAGTGCAAAGAGTAAAGACCCCAGCTTGCTGATAGAAAAAGCTTACGGACTAAGGGACTCAGTTGCTCATGGACTATGGACTTGCAGTTTCACATACATCACCGCTCTGGGACTTTCCACCATGGACCTGCTTCACATGCTTGGGACTTTCTACTGTGGACTTGTAGACAGTTTTTTTGTTTGTTTGTTTGTTTTAAAGATTTTTATTGGGGAATTGGGGGATGGGAACAGCGCTGGGGAATTGGGGGAAGGGGAACAGACAAGTTGCTGTCCTTTTGTTCTTCAGTTTAGTTGTGGAGGACGTTGCTTCACTGGCCCAAGTTGGCACCATTATTGTGCTCTTCCTGGGTGAGGCAGATCAGTCGCTGGCTGCAGGCTACACACGGTAGCCCATGGCAACCCACCTGCCGTCGCTGGCGAATCATGGCAGCCCAGCTCCAGGTCGAGCTGTTGTTCAGCATCTTAGCTGTAGAGGGCAGTGTCACTGGCCCTCATATGTGGGATCCCAACTGGGACCCTCTGGCATCCCAAGCCAGCTCTTAACCAACCCGCCACTCGGCTGACCCTGTAGACAGTTTCTATTTGCCTCAGTTTAACCTTGCCTAGCTATATCATTGGTTTTTATTGTGTATAACATAGCTTGTTGTTGAGGAGAAATTGTTTCTCCTCAGCTCATGAGTTTTAGCTTTACGGAATCGCTCCCTAAAATGAGGAAATTGCTTCTCCTTAAGAATCTTGTATGCCCAATAAACGAGGTCTCAGTTTTGACACCAGAAGACTGAGTCCCTCCTGTCCCCGCACTTTGTCTCTCTTCTCTTTTATTTCTCGTCTTCCACCCAGTCCTCTCAGGGACCTGTTTGGTGAGCTCCTGGGTGACGAGCCAGGAGCGTTCGGTTGAGCAAGCTGGTCTCGTTCACATAGTCACTCCATGGGTCATAAAAAATAGCATTGCTTGAGCCAGCACCTGAGATAGGAGTGTGTCCCACCCTTTCCAGCTCCATATCTACACTTGACTAATTCTTCCTTTATGATCACTTCACATCCAGCCTTCCTTCTGAAGCTATCAGTCATTTGGGTGATAGGAGTGAAGGCCTAACTAGCCTAGGAAATAATTTCTAATGCTTAATGAAGACAGGGCTAGATTCCTAATGTCAGGGTAATGCTGACTTCATAAAGTGAGTTTGGAAGTGTTCCCACCTCATCAATTTTTTTGGAAAAGTTTGAGAAAGATTGGCATTAATTCTTCTTTGAATGTTTGGTAGATTTTACCAGTGAAACCATCTGGTCCCAGGCTCTTCTGTGTTAGGAGGCTTTTGGTTACTGAGTCAATCTCCTTACTCATTACTGGTCTGTTCAGGTTTTCTATTTCTTCTTGATTCAGCCTTGATCTGTTGTTCCCAGGGATTTATCCTGTTCTTGGATAACCTATGTTATCCAATTTGTTGGCATACACTTGCTCAGAGTATTCTCTTATGGGTAGTCTCTTATGGTTTTGTGTATTTCTGTGGCATCAGTCTCCTCTTTCATTTCTGATTTTATTAATTTGAGTCTTCTTTCTTTTTTTCTTAGTAAAGGTTTGTCAATTGTGTTTATCTTTTTGAAAAACCAGCTCTTAGTTTCATTGGCTTTTTCTATTGTTTTTCTGGTCTCTATTTCACTTTTTTCCACTCTGATCTTTGTTATTTCCTTCCTTCTGCTAACTTTGGGCTTAACTTGTTTTTCTTTTTTTATTTCCCTGATGTGTAAAGTTGAATTATTTATGATATTTCTATATCTTAATATATGTATTTATCACTATAACCTTTCCTCTCAGAGCCACTTTTGCAGTATCCTATATGTTTTGGTGTACTATGTTTTCATGTTCGTTTGATTCAAAATATTTTTTATTTCTCCTGATTTCCTCTTTGACCCACTAGTTGCTCAAGAGTGTGTTGCTTAATTTCCATATGCTTGACATTCCCTGGCTTTCTTCATTAATGTCTAGTTTCATATCATTGTGGTTGGAAAAGATACATGGTATGATTTTAGTCTTAAATTTCCTAATATTTGTTTTGTGGCCTATCATATGATCTATCCTTGGGAATGTTCTGTGTGTATTTGAAAAGAATGTGTATTCTGCTGCTATTGGATAAAATAATCAAAGCCCTAGCTTATCACAGAGCTCACAATTTCTGTGCAACCAACCCCCTGGAGGTTTCCCCACCTCCAAGCTTAACCAGTCTTAAAGCACTTCATGAAAACACCTTCTTCAGATTTTCCTGCAACCTTTCTCCTGTAGGGTTCATATACAGCCCATGGGGTTAGAAAGAGGTAATAAGCCAGGCTGTCCTCTCCATGTTAAATCTCCAATTTCCCCCTCCACCCCTACCAGCTATGTACAAACATCTTCTTCCTCGTCTATCATCTACGTATATAAACCCTAAAGAAAATCGGTGCCTCTGAAGACTCATCTGTTTTCAAAAAAAAAAAAAAAAAGGCCAGGCATATATATGCACATATGATCCAACTTGAGGAAAAATGCTCATGTTACTCTTGTAATATTTATGTCTTTGGAGAATATTTAAGTTCTAAGGAAACACAAAGAGTTATATTTTGTCACTCAAATGGAGATTTGAATTTACATGGGTTTTGTAATTTTGTTTTTCATTTGTTCCTATTTTTTCTTTTCTTTCCCCATTTAGGATTCCACCCCTCCTCCCCATATGCTGCTTAGTCACTGTATTAAGAATTACTAATAGAAGGATAATATAAGGTCTTTATATCTGAAAAATAAATAGTGCATTTTGCTTATTACATTTATAAAGGTAGAAGTGTCCACGTTTGAAACTTTGGAAGAAGTTAGTGCTGAATTAAAGCTCAAACAATTGCTCTGGGATTCTTTATCTGAATGGGATCAACTTCATCAAGAATGGTTAAAGGTAAAAAAAAACAAACTCAATTCTTAAATTATTTTTGTATTAATTAAACTTACAATCCTAATATTACAAATTCTAATTTTTTAAAAATATAGTATATTTTTAATTTCAATAAAATATGCAACGTTATAATTCTATGGGAATTATTATCCATTTTCTTAGTGAATGCACAAAGGCTTTTCTGTCCCTATATACCCTAGAGCAGAATGTGTTATTGTAAGGCAGGCTTCTCGGGTCCTTTAAGAAGGCTAAATGAAGGAGACACCCAAGGCCCTTTAACTGCTTTGCGGTTTTTAAACACAGTGTCGTCATGATACACTACACCCAAGTGTTCTTGAGGGTTGTAGGTTTTTATTTGTGATCTACACACTTTAGATTTCTGCTAGCTTAGGTTTTTATTCTTCTTGTCCTTTAAAAAAAAAGAAAGCCTTTTTGTTGACGGTGATAGAATAGAATCAGAGTAATGAGCTCTAGGATCTTCCTTTGAGAGCTCAGTAGTAAATTCTGTTTATTAGGGAGCCACGTCCCACAGAGTTTGCTTTCTAGGGTCTACCTTTGTATTCAGATCTTTACAAGGGTCAGCCCTGTAGAAGGCGGAATAGATGACTATCCATACTTTCAAGTGTGATATGGACATGTTAGAAATACCATCACCTTCAGCAATACTGTTTTATACTTGCTCACTCATCCTACCTATGCTGATAATTAGTTAAACTAATTAAACTATCACTGGGTTAAACTCAGTGATACAGGAAATGGTTCCCAGATGATGATTTAGCTGCTGGGGACAAGTCCCAAACCCTAACAGAACTTACCTTTTTGTGGGGTAAACAGAAAACAAACAAACATGTGCTATAATAGCAGAGACTTTCAAATACACTTGTATAACTCACTTATCATTTATCTCAAAAGTAGAAAATGCTCCTGAGGAATAAAGAAGAAATTTAGAGAGTTTTCTGATTACCACCATAGATTAGAACAGCGGCTTGCAAACTAGGATGAATTTACCATAGGAAATGCACAAAAAGACCCATGAGGGATCAGAAAGAAAATATTGAATCTGGAAAAAAAAAGAAGAATGAAGGTTTACAAATTTTCTATTGCCTTCAGTCCGTATGATCATCTGACATGTCAATATATGTGTAACCTTATATGTTTATTGAGGAATATGTTTATAGATACATGCATATTTGGGGGTACATCTTTAAATCAATCAAATAATAGGAGGATACTAGATGAGAAATTTCTAGTTAGCAAGAGTGAAAATTAGTTATTTGTCTCCTTACAAGGTTTGGTCCTCCAGAATAAATGATAGGAATTGCAATACTGCATTTGATGATGTATGAGACAAGGACATGAAAGGAATAAACAAGTGATGCCTGATATACTATTGGCAATCTTAATAAGTAAAGCCATTTCCACAAGTATTGAGTTGACTTGGATTAGCAATTTAACTACTGGAAAATCTGAGTAAAGTAAAGATGTTTACTATTTAGAGCTTGGCTTTTATCATGTATTAATTTCTTCTTATCCCTAATTTTTATAGTCCAAATTTGATTGCTTGGATCCAGAAGTCCTAAACAGTCAAGTTTCTAAATACGCCAAATTTGTGACTCAGTTGGAAAAAGGCTTGCCGCCCAACAGTGTAGTGCCCCAGCTAAAAACTAAGGTGGAAAAAATGAAAGAAAAGGTAAGTTTGGTAAAAATTATTTCAAGAACTCCAGGTCAATCAGTTCCTGCTTGATGCTAATTAAACCAAAGTCAGGAATTGTTCCCTGTTTAAAATAGTCGGCTTTGCAGAGTAAGAAGAGAGAACAGACAAATTCAAACTTTTGCAGAGGCACGGATTGCACCCCTGTCTTCAACTGGCCAAATCATGCAGCTGAATACCTTGGTTAGAAGGGGTAGTCAAAGTAAGTTTCCTGAGTGGTAGGGGAAATAGTGCAGGAGTGGATTGTGGATATGCCAAGACAGCAATGCACTCAGCCTATATAGACAGCCAGATAAGGCTAGGGCAGCCTGTCTATTTACACCACTGCACCAAACAAATATGCCATTTTCCAGCTGTGTCGTCATGCGAGGAAGGTTGGGAAGCCTGGCAATAGGTGTGTAGGGCTGGCTCTTAGAAACCCATCACTGCTAAACCAGCACTTGAAAGGGGAAGGGAAAGGGAAATGATTTTACCCTTTTAAGCAGTTTTATATTCTTTTAAAAGAGATCAAGGACTAAAAGAAGACTTGGGTAGGAAAAAGTATGCAAAGCTTTAGGCACAATGAGAAGCAAATGTTCCTCCTTGAAAATAATGTTTTTGAATTTTTTCCCCTTTAGCCTTATAATATCTAGTCTAAACACTTTTCAAAAGTTACTTACATCAACTTCTTTCTTCTTTATTGCCCTTAGTGTAGTTATATCATATAATTGTAAACAAATTCATTTGTCACAGTCTGTGTTCGTCTTTTGTTCCTTCAAAATCCTGGTTGATTTTTTTTTTAACTTGCATACAGAAAAAGCCACTTTCTGTGATGTACAATTCTGTGGGATTTTACAAATGGGTAGAGTCATGTATCTAACACAACAGCGCTATACAAAATAGTTCCATCACTCCCAAATTCCCTTATGCAGTCTTTTTGTAGTCATCCCCACCTTCCATCCCAACCCCAGGCAACCACTGATCTGTTTTCTGTGCCTACAGTTTTTTTCTTTTACAGAATATGATATAAATGGAATAATACAATATGGAACCTTTTGGGTCTGGCATTGTTCACTTGGAAAACGCATATAGGATTACCCAGAATACATAACATACTCTTATAACTCAAAAATAAAAAGACAACTTTTTAAAACACACAAACGATTTGAAAAGACATTTCCCCAAAGAAGATAACATGAAAACACATCTTTAGTCATCAGGAAAATACAAATCACAATAAGATACGACTTTGTACCCCTAGAATGGCTAGGATCAGAAAGACAGGTTATATAACAAGTGTTGGTGAGGATCTGGAGAGACTGGAACCCTCATATATTTCTGGTGAGATTATAAGGTGATACAGCCTCTTTGGAAAAGTTTGGCAGGTTCTCAAATGTTAAACAGAAAGTTACCACATTACCAAGTCATTCCACTGCTAGGTATATACATAAGAGAATTGAAAACATATGTTCACACAAAAACTTTTATATGAATGTTCATAACAGCATTATTCATAATAGCCAAAAGTAGGAAAACCCCAAATGTCCATCAACTAATGAATGAGTAAACAAAATATTATATGTCTATACAATGGAATATTATTCAGCAATAACAATGAATAAACTACTGACATATGCTATGAGTATGACATTGGTGAACCTTGAAAACATTATACAAAGTGACAGAAGCCAGTCACAAAAAGTCTACATAGCATATGATGTCATTGATATGAAATGTCTAGGATAGAGAAATCCATAGAGAGAGAAAGTAGATTTTTTTTTAGTGGTTATCAGGCACTGTGGAGAAGAAGAAATGGGTACTGATAGTTAATGTATATGGGGTTTCCTTTTGGGGTAATGTAAATTAGATAGTGGTGATAGTTGCACAACTCTGCAAAATAGAATATTTTTTTTAAAAAAAGATTCCTTGGTGTTACATGAAGCAATAGTTCATTAATTTTTATTGCTGAGTAGTATTCCATTATATAGATTACCACAGTTTATTTATCCATTCCCTTGTTAAAAGACATTTGAATTTTGTCCATTCTTAGCGTGATTATTAATAAGTTGCTATAAACATTCATGTACAGCTTTTTGTGTGAACATACATTTTTAATTAACTTGGGTAAATAAGTAGAAGTGGGGTTGCTAGGTGGTATGGTAAGTGTATCCTTACAAGAAACTACCACAAAGTTAAACAGAACCAAAAAAGAAGGAAGGAAGGAAGGCAGGAAGGAAAGAAAAGGAAAGGAAAGGAAGGGAAGGGAAGGAAAGGAAACTGTCAAGTTGTTTTCAAAAGGCTGTAGTGTTCTGCCTTCCCACAGGCAATGTATGAGAATTCTAGTTGTTCCTCATACTCGTTATCATCAGGGAGTTTTTTGGTTTGGTTTGGTTTTAATTTTAGCCATTCTAATAAATGTGTAGTAGTATTTCATAATGGTCATATTTGCATTTTTCTAGTGACTAATGATGTTGAGCATCTTGTCTTACGTCTATCTGCCATCCATGTAACTTCTTTGCTGAAATGTCTGTTTTGATCTTTGCCCAATTTTTAATTCCACTGTTTATTCTGTTATTATTTAGTTTAACACTCCTTTATATAATCTTTTTCAAATATGTAACTTGAAAAGTTTTTTTCCCACTCAGTGGCATCTCTTTTCAGTCCCTTAACAGTGACTTTCACAGAGCAAACATTTTTAATTTGAATAAAGTCCAATTTATACTTTTTTTATGGATTATCTTTTTAGTTGTAGTATCTAAAAACTTCTTGCCAAATCTAAGGGTCACACAGATTTTTCTCCTGCATGTTCTTCTAGAAGTTTTACAGTTTTGCTTTTTTACATTAAGGCATATGCTTCATTTTGAATTATTTTTACATAAAATATGGGATACCTATTAAGATTTACATTTTTACATATGGAGTTCCAGTTGATTCAGCCCCATTATTTGAAAATATTGTTCTTTCTTCATTGAATCTCCTTTGCACCTTTGTCA
Organism: Hipposideros armiger; assembly: GCF_001890085.2. Taxonomy (NCBI): domain Eukaryota; kingdom Metazoa; phylum Chordata; class Mammalia; order Chiroptera; family Hipposideridae; genus Hipposideros; species Hipposideros armiger. The sequence continues at coordinate 84,414 of NW_017733005.1, forward strand.
AAAGTCAGCTGACTCTATTTTTTAGTCTGTTTATGTACTTTCTCTATTCTCTTTTGTTGTTCTATGTCTATTCTTTCACCAATACCACACTGTCTTGATAACTATAGCTAGTACAGCTTGAAATCAGGTAGTATAAGTTCTCCAGTTGTTCCCTCTTTTTCACAGCTATTTTGTCTATTCTGTTTCTCTACTTTTACATATAAATTTTAAAATTAGCTTATTAATATGTACAAAAAATTGCTGGGATGTGGGGTGGGGTGTTAAATCTGCAGATCAACTTGAAGACAATTGACACCTTAACAGATTGAGTTTTCCAATCTAATACCAGAGTATCTCTCCATTTATTTAAGTCTTCTTTTGTTTTTTTCATTAAAGTTTTGTAATTTTCAGCATACAAATTCTGCACATATTTTGTTAGATCTATAATTAAGTATTTTTTAAAATGTTATCCTAAGCAATATTATCTTTAATTTCAAGTCCTAATAGTTCATTGCTGGCATATAGGAACACTACTGATCTCTATATATTGATCTTATATCTTGTAAATCTTTGTAAATTCACATTTTAATTCTAGGAGTTTTTGTACATTATTTGGAATTTTCTTTGTAGAAAATAATTTCATCTGTGAATAGAGATGGTTTTATTTCTGCTTTTACAATTTGTATGCCTTTTCTTTCTTTTCTTTCTTTTTTTTTTTTTCTTATTGCACTGGCCAGGACTTCCATACAACATTGAATATGAGTGGTGAGAGGACATCCTTGCTTTTTCCTGATCTTAGGGAGAAAGCATTCAGTCTCTTTTAAAGCATGATATTAGCCATAGTTTTTTATAGATGTCTTATATTAAGATAAAGAAGTTTCATAGTTTCCTCGGAGTTTTTAAAATCATAAATAAATGTTGAAAATTATCAAATAATTTTATGCATCTATGATCAAATAGTTTTTCTTTTTTAATCTATTAATACTGATACGGTGGATTATAGCAATCAACTCAACTTTCGCATGTTGAACCAGGCTTGAATTCCTGAGATGAAACTCATTTAGGTTGTGATGTATTATTTTTATTTTACATTGCTGGATTCAATTTACTAATATTATTTGAGGATTTTGTGTGCCTATATTCATAAGGGACACTGATGAGGGACCAGTGCTTTCCATGAGAGTTTTTATTGCTCCCCTCTCCGACAGTAAGTCTTTTGTTCCAGAGTGAAGTCAGAAGAGATGGGTTGGGTAGAGTTACAATAGTGCCTGTTCCCTCCCCTGCCAACACCATAAGATAGGCTTTCTCAGGAATCGCCTCAATCTTCTCTATGAACGTCTCTATATTTGTAGCCCCCAGAGCCTTCACACTCTCATGCTACCCTACATTCAGTGTGTGTGTGTGTGTGTGTGTGTGTGTGTGTGTGTGTGTGTGTGTGTGTGTATTAGTTTCAGGTGTACAAAACAACCTAATGTTTAGACATTTACACCCCTCACAAAGTGATCATCTCCCCCAAGTCAACTACCTCCCCTCTAACATTGTCCATATCTATTACAATACCACTGACTATATCCCTAAAGTCAGTCTTTAGCAATTTGTTATTAAAATTTAGCTGAGTCATCTTACTCAGTTAAATGGCAACCCAAACTATCTGTCCTAGGTAATCAAATTCTCAGGTCCTGTTTCTTGCTGTGGTGAAACTGTGGGTACCAGTCCAGTCTCTTCAAATTTTGTTAGCTGGTGGCCCTGTAACTTAGGTTTCTGATCATTTCAATACAAGTCATTAATTTGCAGTTTGTTTAAATTTTTCTTTGTTGTAAGAGTATATAAGTGATGTTCTTTCCAGATTGCTACATTCTCAAATAAAAACCTGTGTTTTTCAAGATAAAAAGCATGGTGCCTCTGAGAGTGTTTGTTTTCCAGCTTCCAGTTATCACTGACTTGAGGAACCCAACTTTGAAGCCTAGGCATTGGACGGCTATTGAACAAACAGTTGATGCCACCCTAGTTGACCTTGACATTCCTATAACCTTAGAGAGACTCTCCGAGTTGCATGTTTTTGACTTTGGCCAAGAAATTCAGGACATTTCTGGACAGGCTTCGGGAGAAGCTTCGTTAGAAACAATCCTTAAAAAGGTAAATCTGAAAATATATATATTCTTAAGATTAAGGAGTGTAGAGATTTTCATATCACCAACTTTTGGGTTACCTGGATAGATTTTTCAACTATGCAGCTTTCACCCTACAATATCAGTTATCCTTCTGTTTTCTTATATTATTATTATTATTATTATTATTATTATTATTATTATTATTATTCTCACCTCTACAGATACCTTCTTTCTACTTAGCTTGTAGCCCAGCATGAACTTGATGGCAACAAAGTTTCAAATTTGCATGCTTATATAAAGAACTACATACCAAGGAAGATCTTTTATACCAAAATCCATCATCTTTCAAACTACCAGAGAAGGCTGTGTGAAATGCTTCAAAAGGCATTGAGAAACTTAGGATAATCTCTTTACCCAAAAATTCACACATACCTATCAATCACCTGTGTAAAAAGAATTTTTTTCCTTTTAATTAAATCATAGCAATAGGAAATACACATTGAAGTATCACAAGTTATTCATATATACTAATGTTAGTCAATAAAATTAAGCAAATCAGTATCATCTAAGAAAAGGATTTTAAGATTTTTAAATGAAGTAAGGAGGAAAATGGGGTTATTATGGAGTTTTTACTCATTTTATTCCACATGCGTTTACTGAATACCTAAACACACATGAACTTAGATATCCTAAGACTTGAATTATTTCTAAGGTGGAGGATTCTTGGAAAACAACCGAATTCGTCGTTCTCCCTCACCGTGACACCAAAGATGTATTTATCCTGGGTGGCACAGATGACATACAGGTGGGTAACTGGGTTATTGAAAGCTTATGTTTAGGATTTTGTTAAGAATTTAAAACTGAAAGCAACAAAGGGACAAGACAAACAAAAAAGAAACAAAAACTCACAGGCACAGACAACAGTTTAGTAGTTACCAGAGGAGAGTGGGGAGGGGGGTGGTAGAAGAGGGAAAAGGGGATCAAATATCTGGTGATGGAAGGAGAACTGACTCTGGGTGGTGAGCACACAATGCAATGTATAGTTGATGTATTATAGAACTGTACACTTGAAACCTATATAATTTTACTAACCACTGTCACCTCATTAAATTTAGTAAATAAACAAATTTTTTAAAAAAAGAAAAAAAGCTTACAGTAAAGGTTCTGGCCAGATCTAAATCTTTTATGGGAGATTATGATAAAGAAATGAAATATGAGAGTAATTAAATTAGAAAAATCTAATTGGGAAGGCAAAATATGAATGTGGATAATTGACATGAATGCTTGTACATGAAATATTTAGCAAAGCAATAAAAATGGCATATATATGTAGCTATCATCCTGTAGTTGATAACTGTTGAGGAATTTAGAAGAGAAAAGAGATCATTTTATGGATTACATGATCAGAGAACCCTTTCTTGACCAGCTAGGACATGCTGGACCTTAAGGAGTAAATGGGATTTTGATAGACATAGATGAGAATGAAGGGCATTTCAAACCATTTAAATGAGGCAAAGAAACATGAATTAGCATTTCTATAGCACACTAAGAAACTAAATTCATTTTAATTTTTTGAGATTAAGAGTAGATGGCCATGTTCTATGAACAACAAAAGAAAATAACTCTAACCCTTGTGTTTAGAAAGTTCTTAGTGACTTCAAACCCAAAGACACATTAGTTTCACAAAAGGATCTGGGTCTTCTGACACAATTTAAAAAGCAAAGCCCTGGCCTCTTAGGGTGTATCCAGGCCAGAATTGATGAAATGGCTTTGCCATGTATAGGCTAGAAGAGCAAGACCAGATGTCACTCTGGGAAGTAGCTGGGAGAGCAGACCCAAGATGAAAGTCAGACTGTATAGGGCCAAATGATGCTAGACCATGGGGCTTCTGCTCTCAAGAAGTTTATAATTTAAATAGAGCAGTGGAAATCCATTAGATTAACAGATACGTTTTTAAAAATGCCTATGTTCTGTAAGGGTTGTTGTAGTGTAAGGGGGAGGAGTACAGGTGGGAGGTAAAGGAAAACTGTCTATAATCATTCTGAACTTGATATGAATGAGTTCGATTCCCCTCTTCCTCAAGGTAATTGAGGGAAAGTGATGTTTCTTTGGATAGAAAAGACAGCTAATTTTGCAAGTTTTCAGAACTTTGAGAAATAAAGGCCAAATGACCAAATGGCATAAAAAAGATACCAGATACTTAAAAGTAGGGGGAAGAGTTTTGAACCAAACAAAATCTTGTGCCATTAATAATTACAGAAACAGCCAAGATTTGGCAATCAAAACTCCCATGGTGACATTTGGGAGAACATGATAGTGGGTTATAAGCCGCAGTAAAGGGGATAAGGAAGGGGAAATGGATGGGGAGGAAACAGTAGGAGGGGCTAAGCTATTTATTCAAGAACTTAGATTTTAAATGGACTCTTGGGATTAAATATTTGTAATTACCTTTGAGAGTACAAACATATGATGTTGCATGAATTTTCATCTCCATTCTTTAAAGGTTCTTCTTGATGACAGCACCATCAATATCACCACCATTGCCTCATCGCGTTATGTTGGTCCACTGAAAACTCGAGTTGATGAGTGGCAGAAACAACTTGCTTTATTTAATCAAACACTGGTAAGTAAGGATAATTTCAGTTCAGGAACTCAAAGAACTGGAGCGCCACCGGACCTCAGAAATCACTTGTTCAATCATTTAAATATTATATAGTTTAGATGTAATATTTAATTGATGACATTTTAGTATGTTCAGAATATAAGAAAAATGCAAATATGTTGAGCTCTTCTTTACATAATTATACTATCACCCTGTACTAGTCATTATTGCTGTGAAACAAAATACCACAAACTTAGTGACATAAAACAATATACATTTATTATCCCCCAGTTTCTGTGGGTAAGGAGTTCAGGTGTGGCTTAACTGGGTCTCCTACTTAGGGTCTCATAAAGGCTCAATCGAGATGTGGGCCGGGACTGGGCTCTCATCAGAGGTTCTAGTCAGGAAGGATCCATTTTCAAGCTCACTCAGCTCAGGTTGTTGGCAGAAATTATTTCCTTGTAACTCTGGGACTAAGGCCTGTGATTTCTTACTGGCTGCCATCTGGAGGCCATCCTCAGCTCCTCCATGTTGCCCACACATTTTTTTTTTCTTGTGGACTGCCCCCGACATGAAGACTTGCTTCATCAATCGAGCAAGGAAGAGAAAGTCTCCTGGCAAGATGAATGTGCACATAACTGTGTACATCCTATATTACCTTTGCCATATTCTACATGGCTGGAAGCAAGCACCCAACACTCAGGGAGAGGATCACACAAGGGTGTGACCACCTGGTCTTCGGGGCCACCTTAAGAGTCTTGCACAGCAACCTCTTATTTACTGGAAAACTACTCACTGTTACTTGAAGCCTCCTTGGTACCTCTCCTTGAGGTACACACCTCCTTTTTATTTTAGCCTACCTCAGATTATCCCATAGTAAAACAAAGAACCCACTTACACTGATCTCAATTTGTGCCCATCCAATCTCTTTCTTAGACTTCAGATTTTTAGCTTGATCTAATTATGTTCAGGTTTCTATATATCCTAATATGAAAAGTTATCTGTGAAATAATAAAGATGTATGAAAAGACAACCTATTCCAACTTTGTTTCATAGAAATCTTTTTAGGAGTCCACCTTCTTCAAGGAACACTTTGTAATCTGACCCTTGTCCAGCCTTCTGTACTGATGGCTGAGCCCTATGAGGGGACGGACCACAGATCAAAGTAAAGGACATGTTTTTATAGAAGATCCTTAAAAGAACCCAGTGCTGAATAGTGGGGACCCTTCAGAGAATTAACTGTATAGAAAGTGTGAGACCTGAGATAAACCAGGGAGTGGTTATGACATTAGAACTTATGTGTAACCCCCAAATGTAGAGTGAGCAGTGAGAAACTCTTTCGTGGGTCTTGGGTCTACATATGCAATGGCAGACACAGAGAAGGGCAAGGTCTACACACTTCAGTTCTTACACTGCATTTCTGGTTTCTTTGATGAATTGTGATTGTCTCTAAGTGGAGAAGCAATGAGTGATGTTCTTCTTCCTCCCAGTCTTCTGTATTTGCTACACATTCTGTCACAAGCAGGTTTTACTTTTTTGATTAAAGAAAATGAATCATAAAGGGTAGGGATATCTCAACATAATAAAGGCCGTATGTGATAAACCCACAGCTAACATCATATTTAATAGGGAAAAGCTAAAACCATTCCCCTTAAGATCAGGAACAAGATAAGGCTGCCCATTTTCTCCACTTTTATTCAATATAGTTCTGGAAGTTCTAGCCACAGCAATCAGACGAGAAAAAGAAATAAAAGGCATCCAAATTGGAAAGGAGGAAGTAAAATTGTCATTATATGCAGCTGGCATGATACTATATATAGAGAACCCCAAAGACTCCACCAAAAAAACTATTACAGCTGATACATGAATTTAGTAAAGTAGCAAAATACAAAATTAATATTAATAGTCCCATTTACAATTGCTTCAAAAACTATAAAATACTTAGGAATAAATTTAACCAAAGAAGTAAAAGACATGTACTCAGAAAATTATAAGACACTGAAGAAAGAAATTAAAGAAGATACAAATAAATGGAAACACACACCACACTCATGGATAGGAGGAATTAATATAGTTAAAATGTCCCTACTGCCTAAAGCAATATATAGATTCAATGCAATTCCTATCAAAATACCAAGGGCATTTTCCACAGAAATAGAAAATATAATCCTAAAATTTATATGGAACCGTAAAAGGCCCTGAATAGCCAGGGCAACCTTGAGAAAGAAGAACAAAATAGGAGGTGTCATGCTACCTTTTATCAAACTATACTACAAGGCTACAGTAATCAAAACAGCAGGGTACTGGCATAAAAACAGACACATAGACCAATGGAACAGAATAGGGAGGCCCAGAAATAAATCCATTCCTATATGGTCATTTCATCTAAGACAATGAAAGCAAGAATTTACTTTGGGGTAGAGACAGTCTATTCAATAAATGGTGCTGGGAAATCTGGACAGACACATACAAAACAATGAAGCTGGACCACCTCCTTACACCATATGCAAGAACAAATTCAAAATGGATTATAGACTCAAATGTAAGATCTGAAACCTTGAAACTCCTAGAAGAAAATATAAGAAGTAAATTTGCAGACATTACCCTTAGTAATATTTTACTGATATATCTCCTCAGGCAAGGGAAGTAAGAGAAAAAATAAACATATGGGATTACATGAAACTAAAAAGGTTTTCCACAGCAAAGGAAACCATCAATAAAACAAAAAGGAAGCCTACTGAATGGGAGAAGATACTTATCAATGACATATCTGATAAGGGGTTAATATCCAAAATTTATTTTTAAAAAAAAACTCATTCAACTCAACACCAAAGAAACAAACAACCCAATTAAAAAATGGGCAGAGAACATGAAGAGACATTTCTCTAAAGAGGACATACAGATGGCCAACAGACATATGAAAAAATGCTCAACCTCACTAATCATTAGAGAAATGCAAATAAAACCAACAATGAGATACCACCTGACTCCTGTCAGAATGGCTATCATCAATAAATCAACAAACAACAAGTGCTGGTGAGGTTGTGGAGAAAAGGGAACCCTGGTGCACTGTTGGTGGGACTGCAGATTGGTGCAGCCACTATGGAAATCAGTATGGAGGTATCTCAAAAAGCTGCAAATGGAACTACCGTATGACCCAGCAATTTCACTCTTAAGTATCTATCCAGAGAAATCCAAAATGCTAATTTGAAAAAATATATGCACCCCTATGTTTATTGCACTGCTATTCACAATAGCCAAGACATGGAAAAAAATGAAATGCCCATTGGTAGACGACTGGATTAAGAAATAGTGGTACATTTATACAATAGAGTATTGCTTGGCCATAAAGAAGAATGAAATCTTACTGTTTGCAACGATATGAATGGACCTAGAGAACATTATGCTAACTGAAATAAGGCAGTTGGAGAAAGACAAATACCATATGATCTCACTTATATGTGGAATCTAAAGAACTGAATAAATGAACAAACTAATCAGAAACAATCTCAGAGATATAGAGAAAAAATTGAGGGTTACTTGATGAGAGGGGGTGGAGATGAGGGAGAAGGTGAGGGGATTAGACAGCACAAATTGGTAACCACAAGATTGCCACAGGGATACAAAAGACAGTTTGGGAAATATAATCAATAATGTTGAACAGATTTTGTAGGGTATCGGAAGGAAAACTTGTCTTATTAGGGAGCCCACTTCATGGACAGTGTAGGTGCCTGACCACTGTGCTGTACACCTGAAGCTGAAGCTGAATAACACAGAATGTCAACTATAATTTTATATATATATATATGGTCACAGGATGTAGAATACAGCACAGGGAATAGAGTCAATGGAATTGTAACAGCTACAATGTCAGTGGGGTAGTAGATTGGGGGAGAGGGGTTATCACTTTGTGAGGAGTGTAAATGTCTAACTATTACACTGTTTTGTACACCTGAAACTAATAAAAAAAAGTGGGGGGGAGGGAAGAATATACACATAATGGAAAAAAAATTTTTGATAATCCTTTCTATATTTGGAAATAGTAACTAGCCTTACCACTTCCCAACCCTTTAGATTTCTTTAAATAAGCATCTTACACGCCCCCCCCCTCCCTGGCTCCATTCTGGTTACCACACAGTAGATTCATTATAACTCACTCAGTAGAAAATGGGTTGAAATTAGGCTGAAAAGAGTCTTGGACCCTTTAAGGAGGTTTCATTTCAAAGGACCTATGAGAAGTCCCCAAAAGGAAAAAGATACAGTGAGTCTCCATGTCATTATTTTTAATGTAACTAAATGTTTTTAATTTTGGGTTAAAAAATTGCCAATTTCCATATTTTTCTCCTAGGAAGAGTGGCTGAATTGCCAGAGAAACTGGCTCTACCTAGAAAGTATCTTTAATGCCCCAGATATTCAGAGGCAGTTGCCTGCAGAGGCCAAGATGTTCCTCCAGGTGGATAAGTCTTGGAAAGAGATCATGAGGAAGGTGAACCGGCTGCCTAATGCACTTCGAGCGGCTACTCAGCCAGGTATAAAACAAAAGTTTAAAACAAAAAGACTTTACAATTATCTAAAATGCTTATCACCTGTAAGACTCTAATAATATGTGACACCCTCAACCCCTGATTCTAGTCAGCTTTGATGCCCAGGAATATTTGTAGTACATTTGACTCTCTTGCAATGTGAATTGAACACTGTTTATTATTATTATTATTATTATTATTATTATTATTATTATTACTATTATTATTATTATCTCTCAGCTTAGTTCATAGTTTTGGTGCAGAAGAATCTGCTTCTTTTTGCTATCATACCTTTTTAAATAATTTGAGTATGTCGTCAAAGAGTGTCAGTCATGCTTTTATTTCACAATTTTGACTACAGGACATACAACTACATTCCACTGACCCATTCTGCTCAAGGTAGCACAGACTTATAACCATACAAATTTCCATACCTTATTTTTAATTAATTCATTAAAACCAGTTAAAAATATTACCAGTAATTGTAATTCTAATGTCAAGGTTGAAATGTGTTTTAGTAAGTTTTGTTCCTAGGCATATAGAACCAAAGTCTTTTCAGGGGCACATGCATAGTTATTGAACTTTATGCTTTGCCTCAAAGCCTCAGCAAGCTTGCTTGGGGTTCTGCAAATGGCAACATATAACCTTTCCTGGTGAATACCCCCAGACAGCTCCCCTGCCAAGCAGGGGCAGCCTGCTGGCCTATCCTCTTTGTCCAAAGACTCTTACATAAAGTAGAAACAGAAGGGGACACACTATATGGTATGATAGAATTGAAAGCTTTAAAACTTGGGGGCTTCTAGAGGCTCCCACATGCCTTGACTCCTGATCCCCTACCGGCCAGCAGCTGCATCACTCCAACCTCTGCTTCTGTCATCACATCTTTTCTGCCTTTGACCCTCCTGCCTCTGCTCTTATAAGGACCCCTGTGATCACGTTGGGCCCACTGGATAATCTCCCCATCCCATGATCCTTAACTTAATCACATCTGCCAAGTTCCTTTTCCCATATAACCTAACATAATCTCAGGCTCTGGGGATTAGGACACGGACATCTCTGAGAGGCCTTGGTTCTACCTACCCCATCCACTTAATGTGTGTATTCAAACCTTTTGCTGTAAAAATATTAATGTGTTTGATTACCAAGTGCTGCCCCAGTTCCTATCAGACTTATTCTATAACTTTTGAAATATAAAAAAAAAATCTGACTTCCTAGAGATTTCAGGTAAAGAAATGTAGACCTGTATATATCACTTCAGATTATGATAAAGCTGCGAAGAAAAACTAAGCAGAGTAAAGGGGCTAGAGAGTAGCTGGAGGCTGCCCTGTGTGTGTGTGTGTGTGTGTGTGTGTGTGTGTGTGTGTGTGTGTGTG
>NW_017733005.1:99481-104370 GCF_001890085.2 Hipposideros armiger
GGCAACCCACGGCAGCCCAGCTCCAGGTTGAGCTGTTGTTCAGCATCTCAACTGTAGAGGGCAGTGTCACTGGCCCTCATATATGGGATCCAAACGGGGGCCCTCTGGCGTCCCAAGCCAGTTCTTAACCATCACGCCACTTGGCCGGCCCATGAGGTGCTTTTTGTTTCTAATTCTTTATAGGTAAACTTTGTCCCTCTTCTAGGGTCAAGGGTTGAGGTTTAGTTATTGTCACTCTAAGCACTCATCAGTGCTGCTGCTACTGGTACTCTGCAGTTTCAGAGATAGCCAGTATAAAACTCCCGCCCTTAGAGAGCTCTAGTGGAGACATAGTCAAAGAAACACTTGAAAAGCACCACAGTTGGGGCGGCCGGTTAGATCAGGTGGTTAGAGCACAGGCTCATAACACCAAGGTTGCCGGTTCAATCCCCACATGGGCAACAGAGCTGCACCCTCCACAACTAGATAGAAGACAACTACTTGACTTGGAGCTGATGGGTCCTGGGACAACACCCTGTTCCCCAGTAAAATTTCTTTTAAAGAAAAGCTAAGATTGTACCTACAAGAATAAAGTAGAACAATAAATTTTTAAAAAAAACAGAAAAGCACCACAGTAAATGCTATAACAGGGGCACATGCTCTGCTCTTGGGAACAGAGTGGAAGAGAAGGAGCCATATCTTACTCAACTCTCCACAGAGGCACAAGAGCGGACTGGTTCAGAGTGCTGGTTCTCCTGCCACACCACCTGATATAAGTCCCAATCGTTAGCCTCATCTATAAAAGGGGAATTAGTAAAGGTGCCTAATGAATGAGATGCTGAGGTTTCCAGGCGTTACTATATGTAAACTATTTATAATAGTACCCAGTGGGTGCTATCAACGTGTTTGTTGTCATTATTGGCACGTTATTGACACATTAATGTCTCTAGGGCACTGCACATACAGTCAACCAAGAAAACGAATGCATTAGCAGACTGAGGGGGACAAAGTGACCGAGAAAGAGAGAGAGAGAGAGAGAGAGAGAGAGAGAGAGAGAGAGAGAGAGAGAGAGAGAGAGAGAGAGNAGAGAGAGAGAGAGAGAGAGAGAGAGAGGAGAGGCTTTTTTGATAAAGTGGCTTTTGAGCAGAAACCTGTAGGAATGAGAGAGTGAGATGTATATGTGCACCTAAGAAGACAACTGTTTGTCTTTGATTTGCACTCCCAGCCCCTGAAGGTGAGGGATGTAAGCTAAAAAGGTTTCAATTTAATACTTCTTCAACTATGGTAAATATTAAAATTAATATTAAAATTGATGTTATTGTTAAAAATAATAACATTCTTAGCCAACCCCACAAATTTTACTTTATTAGACTGTTTTTTGCTTTGTTTTGTTTTGTTTTGTTTTGTTTTTCTCAAAGATTTTATTGGGGAATTGGGGGAGGGAACAGCATTGGGGAATTGGGAAAGGGGAACAGAAAGTTGCTGTCTTTTTTTTCTTCGGTCTAGTTGTGGAGGACGTCACTTCACTGGCCCATGTTGGTATTGTGATCATTGCGCTCTTCCCGGCTGAGGCAGATCAGTTGCTGGCCATTGGACAGCCACTCACTCCAGCTGCCGGCTGCTCACACTGGCTGCCAGCCACTCATGGTAGCTTACAGCAGCCCACTGCAGCAGGGGCTGCAGCCTATGCCGTCACTGGTGACTCACAGCAGCCCAGCTCCAGGTCGAGCTGTTGTTCACCATCTTAGCTGTAGAGGGCAGTGTCACTGGCCCATGTGGGATCCGAACCGGTGACCTTGCTGCTCAGAGCTCACACTCCCAAGCCAACTCTTAACCAACAAGCCACTCAGCCGGCCCTATTAGACTGTTTTTATCAAATAAAACCAAAGCTTTAAAACTGTTAATATCACATTTTACTTCCACTTAAAATTATATTCTCTATTTATTTTAACATGATTTGATAAACACTTTTTTTTTCTTTCAATGAACAGGACTTCTGGAGACTTTTCAAAACAATAATGCACTACTTGACCAAATTCAGAAGTGTCTGGAGGCATATTTAGAATCAAAAAGAGTTATCTTTCCACGGTAAGTTTATAAAGCAAACTACGATATTTTTTAGTAGTTAAGACTATCCATTAATTTAAAAGGATATACTTCAAAACAAACCATAACCTCAAAACATTAGGGAATCAGAGGAAAACAAAAAAGATATGCGATAATGGCAATTCAGCTAACATCTTGATTAAGGAGTGTAAATCTCAAGGGGAGATACAATATTTGGTAAAAGTTTAAGTGGGTAACTACCTGAGGTGCTGGAAGTATTCTTGATGACAGCATTTGGGTGTGTATGTGTGTGCCCACATGTGTCTGTGTGTCCACAGGTGTGTATGTTTAAAGTTAGAGAGACCTGTGTTGCCTGAGCAGGTTTCTTTAGGTTAATTGGTGGCCTAAGAATGTCACTTTAGAAGTTGTCTGAGAGATCATTTCACAAATTCTAAATGAAATTTTTTTACTCACCTATGCATTCTAAAATCATACCAAATGTTATGCACAGTGCTGACGATGCAAGGGAGAAAGTCCAGTCTCTGCCCTAATGGAGCTTGTGGTGAACAGGTAGACAGACAGTCATGTCAATAAACCATTACGATACAATTATATGAGATCATAGTATGACTACTTGATGGTAGCCTAACTTCAGTCTTTGGGGCATATTGTACCATAACTGGAGAACATTAGCAACATGTTTCATCATTCATGGATTTTCCCTGTTAACTGTTAAGGAAATAGGAGTTAAGTTGTGTCCTAGGACAAACATTGAGACAGCCAGGGTTAGATGCTTATCTGGGTTACCTGGCTGAGAGGGGTCGTTGCTGAGTACCGGGACAGGGTATGTGTGTACACAGGAAATGCAAGAGCCTGAAGTTATGGTTGAGTTTTAACAGAAGTCATTGGGCTTTAAAGAATCTTACTAAAAATTTTTACACAAATCTTACTAAAATGTCTTTCAAGCACCATAGAAAAAGATGGGGAGAGTTTGAGGTTTGGAATATGTCATTTGTCTGTTTCACTCTTAAATCAGTGGTTCCCAACCTGGATCTTCCAAGACGGAAGAAAATCTGTACACTGCTTTTGATATTTAAAGAAACATGAGCACAAATTTACCTGTGAAAATACTGAGCACCAAAAAAGTCTCAGCTCTATTTTTTCCTTTTGTTTAGAATTACATCAATTAGGTCAGCAGTGTTTATTATGTCAGGAGGCTCTAGCAAGCATTGATTTCACTCTGCAAGCCTTACGGAAACTTTCTATGAGCCATAGACAAGTTAGGTCCTGGAGAAACAAGATGAATACAATACTGTTCCTGCTGTCACAGGGCTCATAGTCCAATCTTTATGGTTATCTGGTTCATTAGATGAAAACAAGGCTTGGGGACAAATTAATTATGACTGTATCTGTTATGTTAAAGAAGCAGGACTGATAGAGTGTAACTAAAAACATCTTTATTTGTAACTAATGACTGCCTCTGCATTTCTTGCTGAGGGCTAGTTTCTTTCTGCCCTTCTAGACAAAATCTTGATCAAGCCTCATGAATGTTCTGGTCATTCTCAGATAATAATACAAAAAAACCTCGTGTCACCTTAACCCAATAAATGATCTGTAATAATCAAAGCTCTGAACTTCTTTCAAAGTTAACACTCCCCCCTTCCTAGCCCAACCCTGCTGCAGTGAAGGTGAGAATGTGTGGCAATCAACCCTCCCCACTTCCTGTTAGGTTTCTGAGGTGTTCACTTTGGAGCAGGAAAGGAAGGAGAGGCCAGGTGACAGGAGAAGCCTGACTTGGCTGGTACCCATCTGTCCCCCTCTCTCACACATGGAGCCTGCCTTGGGCTCACGGGATTCCCTCCAACCCCGAGGGATCTCTCACGGGCAGCTTCCTTCACAGACGTGAAGTATCTTCTCTGGCCAGACCCTCCTCCCTGGCCCTCATCCCTGGGCATCCAGGTATATCCCTCCTCCAGTTCTTTTCCTAAGGCCTTCTTCATGCCTCCCAATGGCCCCATTGGGCAGGATCTAAGAAAATGCCATGCAGGATAACACTAACATTGCCCACATATATTCACAGAACCAAATAAAGCTCCTGTAGCCACCCATCCACCTAGCCAACAAATTATATACTGGATACAGGGTATGAATGAGGTACCAGGCTCGATTCTAGGGAAAACAAATTATATATCTTCATTGTAGAAGTTCAGAGCCAAATAACAAAGACATGTGAAGAAATCAGTGTTATGGCAAGAGCTAGCATTTATTACAATTTTTATGAAAATATCTATTTTTCTGTCCCAGGAACTAATTCTAGATGTTAGAGATGCATCCACACTAATCTTCACAATAATTATGCTTAGAGACATGTGGCGTCCCCAGAAACCCAAGACCAGCAGGCGTAGAGGTCCAGGACGTCAGTGGATGGGGAAGGGGTTTATTTTGTATGTCTGTGCAAGCCTTTGCTCCAACTTTAAATTATATTTTAAGTATTTTCTTCAATCCAGATTTTACTTCTTGTCAAATGATGAACTTCTGGAGATTTTGGCCCAGACACGGAATCCCCAAGCTGTGCAGCCACACTTACGGAAATGCTTTGACTCCATTTCAAAGCTCGAATTTGCTGTCCTGATTTCTCCTGAAGCAAAAGTTCCTACTATGGATGGAGAGCCAGAAAAAGTTTATACTAATGATATTTTAGCAATGTTGTCACCAGAGGGAGAAAGGGTGAGGTGCTTTTTTATTTTTTAAGATTTTTATTGGGGAATTGGGGGGATGGGAACAGTGCTGGGGAATTGGGGGAAGGGGAACAGACAAGCTGCCGTGGTTTTGTTCCTCAGTCCAGCTGCGGAGGACGCTGCTTC
>NW_017733005.1:105610-141284 GCF_001890085.2 Hipposideros armiger
AGAGAGAGAGAGAGAGAGAGAGAGAGAGAGAGAGAGAGAGAGAGAGAGAGAGAGAGAGCGAGCAGCCAAGGAAAATGGAGAGGAGACATAGTGGGGAGAACATTCCATTCATGGGAACCATGTGGGGACATGCCAAGGATTTCAGTCCAGTCAGAGCACGGTGGTGTATCTGTGGAACTGAAGGAGCCCATGAACATTTTATTGATGCTCTGATTATCTTCTAGGTCAGCTTGGGAAAAGGCCTCAAAGCCCGAGGCAATGTGGAGGAATGGCTCGGTAAAGTGGAAGAAGCCATGTTCACATCTTTGCGTCGCTTGTGCAAAGCTGCCATAGCTGACTATCAGGGGAAACCGCGAACAGAGTGGGTGATAGCTGGCCACCCTTCTCAAGTAAATCACACTCCTTAAGTTTCTATCTCTAATTCCTTTTTTGGTGATACGGATCACACACTCAAGGAAGATGTTTCCATGTAGGTGATCCTGACCGTTTCTCAAATCATGTGGTGCCGTGACTTGACTGAGTGTTTGGAAAGCGATGATAATCATTTAGAAGCCCTGGAAGCTTTTGAAAAAGTCAACTTTGAGGTGAGTTTTTTTAAGAGGGTGACATTGAACATATTGCTGTGCAAGATGGTCTCGGTGGTTTTTATTGGTGTGGTTAATGCAAATTCACTTTCTTTAAAAATCTGAAGCTCCGACATGGCTTCCAAAGCTTTGAGGCTCTAACTAAAACCACTTATGTTTAAGTTTTCTTACAAATACTACCTTGGTATTGGTATAGTATTTTATATAAATACTTTCAAAAATAGGAAAAAACAATTCAAGAGGAAAATGTCAGGATTATAATAGTTTGCAACATTTAAGGAGAGATTGTATTTACTAGGTCCTGGATATCTCTCATAGAAGTTTATCCAATCCAGGAAAACCCCAAGGTTTGTGCCATTTCTATTCTTAGGCTCAACATGTGCTTTTCTTCTATTTTATAGAACCTTTGTGCAACTATAAATAAAACAATAAATAACTGAATGAATCTAAATAGCATTCTATAAGAACTTTTAAGCTATCATTGGGAACTGCCATTTTACAGCTATGACTACTCTTTAACTCCAAATTCAATTCTATTTCCAAGCAACGTTGCATTTTTAAAGAATCACCGTTAAAACAGAAAGGGTGGGGGGGAGTGCTGGGGGGGGAGTCCTCAATAGAATTTCATGTCAAAGAGCCCCAGAGCAGAGAAAAGACTCTTTAGGGAAATTCCTGTTCACTTCTGTATGGAGGTGATCCCTGATTGGGGTTGTCACTGAGTGAAAACTCAGCATAGCAGTTAAGGACTTCAGGACTGAAAATGGTCAACTGCACTTCTGTGAAAAAGATTTAGCCATTTAGGTTAGCATCAGGAGCTCAATCCATCAAAAATGCTTTTATCTCATCAATCTTTGGCCTACTTAAAATACTCACATTTTCTGATTATCAAAGAAAATACTACCCCCCAAAATGAGGCATACTACCTTAATCTCATTTAATTTTAGGAAGAACAGTCTTCTCTAGTGACATAAGAGCACAGGCTTTCCTGAGGCATATGTCTATTCAAGTGTCATTTTTGCCACTTCATAACTGTGTGACTGCCATTAAGTTACTTACCCCCTCTGACCCTCAGTTTCCTCTAATGGAAAATGGGGTTAAAGATAGTATGTACTTCTTAGAAGTCTTATAGAAATTAACTAAGTTAAACTGTTGTCCTGTTTGGCCACAGAATTTTAGATTCTTAAAATTAGTTTTGGCAAATGCCTACGCTAAAATTATTAGTAAAACTATATATATCCAGGCTGATTTTTGAACATTCATTATGCTAATTTCTCTTTTGTTTGTAGAGATTAAATGCTCTGGCTGCAATAGTTCGAGGCAATCTTCCTAAATTACACAGAAACATCATAACAGCCTTAATTACTATCGATGTGCATGCACGAGATATAGTCACCGAACTTGTTCAAGCCAAGGTACCTGTTTCATTTAAGTAAAATCGCATATTTCTTTGTGAAATTAGTGCACCTAATATGTGCATCACTGTTATTTCTTCGATAGGTAGAGGAAGTCGAATCCTTTGACTGGCAGAGACAGCTGCGCTATTACTGGGAAATAGATGTAGATAATTGTGTGGCTCGAATGGCGCTCTCTCAGTACACTTATGGCTATGAATATTTGGGTGCATGCCCAAGATTAGTTATTACTCCTCTCACGGTAAGTTACTGATCACTTTGGTTAATGTTGACACAGGAGTGCTTTTTTTTTAATCAAAATTGTCTGGAAAAGTTTCATATGATAGTAACTCTTGAAATACATCTTTATGAAGCAGAGGCTTGTATTAATTAATTATATGCCTGGATCTTTGAGAATATCTCAATTGCTATAAAACCTTCATAGAAAAAAAATGACCCTCCTTCTATAGAAAGGAAAGGACTTAGGAATTTGTGGCAAGAGTCAGTTCCCTTCAATAATGACAATGTATCAATTTCTTCAGGATCGCTGCTATCTTTGCCTCATGGGGGCTTTGCAGCTCGACCTGGGAGGTGCGCCAGCCGGTCCTGCTGGCACTGGGAAAACTGAGACTACCAAAGACCTGGCAAAAGCTCTTGCCATCCAGTGTGTGGTCTTCAACTGTTCCGATGGTTTGGACTACAAGGTACAGTCCCAGCATCTGCACACTGATGTTAAGTGCTTTATGTGGCTTTCTCCACTTGCAACATGACATAACCAAAGAAGGAGAGAATGGGGTGATGGAAAGCAAGGGAAAGCTAGTGGGCAAAGGATGGTTAAAGTGGAAAAAATAGCATAAAGTCGAATAAATAGCACAAAGGAGGAGAATAAATAGCACATAAGGTGGTCTGGGTGGTTAAGGTGTAGGAATTGAGGCCAGGGGAGGATTTGCCAAATGGTGGCAAAATTAAAACTCTACTCATGTCAGTAAGTAGAAAGAAGAGAGATGAAACACAAGATAAAAGAGCAAGGAAATCTAGGAACAAGGAATAAGCTTACAGAAAGAGATGAGCAATTCGGAAAGTTGTATATTGAAAATGAAACATGTAGGAGGTGAGCATTCGTGGTAAGATTTGTTAATATAGCAGTTCTCAAATTTTTTGGTCAGAGGCATCCTCTACACTCTTAAAATTTATTGAGACCTCATAAGCTTTTATTTATATATATATGGGTTACCTCTGTTGATAATTACCATGTTAGAAGTTAAAACTGATACTTTTAAAAAATTTGTTTTAAAATAACAATAATAAATCCATTACATGTTAGCATAAACATATTTTCTGTGAAAAATAACTATTTTCCCAAACAAAAAATTTAGTGAGAAGAGTGACGTTGTTTTATATTTTTGGAATCTCTAATGTTTGGCATAGTAGAAGACAGCCAGTTTCTCATATCTGCCCTCCGCATTGAACCTGTTGAGATATGTTATTTTGGTTGAAATATTTGAATAAAATCTAGCCTCACACAGACATGTACCCAAAAAAAAGAGAGCACTATTTCAATAACTTTCAGATCATTGTTGATATTCTTCTTTAAAATTACACTAAAACTTGACAAGTAGTGTTTTCTTGGGGATTATTTGCAATGTGGAAACTGAAACTATATCAATAATTTTTTCATACTCTGTAGTGTCATGAGAGGATGAGAGTGAAAAAGGCAAATAACATTTTAGTACTATTATGAAAATACTTCTACCTTGCAGGCCCTCTTGAAGAAACTCTAGAACTTGCAGGGATCTGAAAATGACATTTTGGGAGCTGCTATTTTTTGGCACGTTGATTCCTTATTTGGAAAGTCACATCTCTTGAAGGGTCTATAGGATCTTCAGAAAAAGATCAAGGCTGTCCTTGTCAATATTCCAGTCAAACATGTGACAAGAATAAGATTTCCCACTTTGCCCACCCCCCCACACCTCACCCATACCATTGGGAAGATGGGAGCAGAAGCCTCCAGAGCAGAAACAAGAGAAGGACAAGTACCCTACCACTTGTTTCAGTAACCACTTCGTGTTTAGTGACACTTGTTTTAGTGACTCTGTTGGTTACGGCTTTAGATGTCCTCTCTAGGAAAGACGAAGAGCCCCTCAGTTACAGGAAAGACACCGGTGAAATAATTAGTATGTGAAACAGCACCTCCCCAAAGGATGTTTCTTGGAATTCTACTACAACATATGCAGAACAACAACAAAAATCTGTGCTATGCCTCATTTCCCTTCTAGGTTTTCACAACTCAGAGTAGCCTATTAAATACTTTATAAAGTTCCACATTTTAGAAATCTGTTGAGCTTTACTTAATTCAGCACATCCTAAATGTATTTGACCATGGATGTCTTTTGTCCACTAACATGCACAGAGCTAAAATTGTCATTTTTCTAAATGTTACACAAATGCCTGCGTAATGTCTAAATTTAGAATAGTATCATTTAAATTGTCCAAGTAAATAGCAACTCATTCATTCGTAGAATAAATCATACTTACTATTCAGAAGCATCTCCAGAAATTTGTGTTTCCGGGACATGTTCTTTTAGAAAGAGACAAATCATTTAGAAAGAGACAAAACTATGTTTCCTCTAACAGAAAGGTGCTAACTTCTGACACAGCGCAGTATTCATATAAAACATTTGCTTATTTACACATACTGACTCTTTTTTTTTTTTTTCAAAAAATATTTCAGCTAAAAATTGAACTTTTGAAGGAGTTCAACTCCATAATGCAAAGTTGAACGGTGTGATTTTGATTTCAGATGATGGGGCGCTTCTTCAGCGGTCTGGCACAGTCGGGGGCTTGGTGCTGCTTCGATGAATTTAATCGAATTGACATAGAAGTTTTGTCCGTCATAGCGCAACAACTCATAACCATTAGGAATGCCAAAGCTGCGAAGGTAAGGCATCAGGCACTTGTCTATGGAGGTAGCATTTCTTCAGTTTGTAATTAATTTACAGCATGTTGCATGGAAGGATGATGCTAACGTTAGCCTGTCGATTCCACGTTTCCGGTGTAACTGGTGAGTACTACAGCAGCATGACTTAGTTTGGGAGAATTAATTCCTCATCCAGGCAACACAGAGAAACAACCCTTATGTCAGGCACTATGCTGGGAGCTGGGGTATGGAGTTGGTGAAACTCAGTTCCTGCCCTCGTGGAACTCTGTTCTTCTTCCCAGACACACACACACACACACACACACACACACACACACACACACACACACACACACACTCTGTCCTTCTCTCCTCCATCTACTGCTTTCTTCCTCACCTTTCTTGTTCTTGCCTTTGACACTTAGTTCTCTGCTAGGTATCTCTAATGCTGCCTTCTGGGCTCCATTGCCTTCAAGATGGGCCCCAGGCTCAGCCTAGTGCTGGTAGAAAAGTGGGAGAGGCAGGGCCGGCTGAGTGGCTCAGTTGGTTAAGAGCTCACACTCTTGTTGAGCAACAGCGGTTTGATGCCCAGCCTGAGCTGAGTTGCCACTGAGCTGCCAACAGGTAGCAGGATGGCTCAGCTAAAAAAAAATAAATTAAAAAAAAATAAAAATAAAGAAAAAGGGAGAGGGGTCCTGGGGGAATCTAGGAGGACCTTGGCTCTCTGAAGTCACTGGACTGGAAAAGCCAAGGAGTGTAGGATCAGATGAAAATATGAACGTGGCCTGGCCCCACTATTAAAAAAAAATTAGCCCATATGAGCACATTACTGGAGAAGGGGTTTGTACTGGGAAGCTGATGGCAGTGAAGGATGGGACCAAGTACCATGCCACTGTGTGTTGACCTGAGATATGGTCATGAGATCACACAAGGGCAGACTGATGTTCAAACTGCACAAGCCAGGATGGCCTTGCCAATCATTTAGTATTTACAGAGCCACTGCCCTAGCCCCTGAAGGTCCCCAACTCTACCTTGACTCCTTCCTGAGGAGCCTCTGACCTCCTTAGGATCCATTCTTAAGGGTTCATCCTGACATAGCAAGGGGGCCTCTAGACCCAGCTCTAGCTCTAGGGACAAGGATGATTATCATTTGAAGGTGCCCTACTAAAGAGTTGTTAAATATTTTGATTATCATCTCTGCAGAAAAGCAAATTATAGAACAGGTAAAAAGAAAGCAGAAATTGGACTTTAATGAGCTGCTCAATTTATAAGTCATTGTGCTTTACACTGATTTTATCTTCACACCAAACTTATGTGAAGTAGGTGGCATTTTCCCAAGGTTACTTAAAGGTGAAAAGGATTCAAAGAAATGTAAAAGTATTTCTGGGAACACCATACAACCACCTAAATCCATGTGACCCTAAAGTCTGCATTCCTTTAAATACACACCCTCATGCTTCCCAGTAGTCATTGCGTGAATGCTCCATTACACAAATTTTGACTCCAGAAGTAATTATGTGAAAGAATTTACTACTGTCTGGATAAGTGTTAATTCATACTTTCTCATTCCTTTAAACAGCTCTCTAGATTCATGTTTGAGGGCCGGGAAATAAAGTTGGTCATGACTTGTGCAGCCTTCATCACAATGAACCCCGGATATGCAGGCAGAACCGAATTGCCAGATAATTTGAAAGCCTTGTTTAGACCCTTTGCAATGATGGTTCCAAATTATGCCTTGATTGCAGAGGTGAGTTTCACATTATAAAGCGGGAAAAATTTAAGCTTGTCTGTTTTATTTGCCATTTGATTCTATTGAAGTAGAAAGTTTCCTTTATAAATGCACCGGCAAAGGTTATACATAATTGTTTGCTCAGAAGAGTATATGTGATTGTTATCAGGTAGAATGTTTTATGTGTGTGTGTGTGTGTGTGTGTGTGTGTGTGTGTGTGTGTGTGTGACTTCTATATCCCTAATGCCCAGAATGGTATCTGGAATATAGTAGTAGGTCCTTAAAACTGAAATTAATGAGTTAAATTAAGCAGTTTATTGGGGTTTATCAGTTCATCCTGGAATTAAAATGTCTGGATTCATTCTAAAAATACTGTATCACTCTCACTTCTCTTTGTGCATTATTTTTTATTAGAGTCAAGGGATGTTGAGAAGCAGCAATGTAACCACGATGATAAAGGGTGCAGATTGATTTGTAAACCTGTATCAGCTTAGTCAAAAAATAGTAATCATTAATTAATTAATTATCTATATTGTATTTGTTCTTTCTGCATCTCTCCAGGAATCTTTCTATTTAAACTGCTTTTGTTTCTTCATACTAGCTAAGAACCAATGTAATTTTTCTTGGCACTTTTTACCAAGGTATAATTTATATATAGGAAAGTGCAGAGATCATAGGAATATAACTCAAGGGCTTCTTACACAAGGATCCACCTGTGTGACCACCAAGACCAAAATATAGATCATTGCAGGACTCCAGAAGGCCCCTTGTGCTCAGCACTTAACATGTCTTTTTTTTTTTTTAAGATATTTATTGGGGAATTGGGGGAAGGGGAACAGACAAGTTGCTGTCATTTTGGAGGACGTTGCTTCACTGGCGACTCACGGCAGCCCAGCTCCAGGTTGAGCTGTTGTTCAGCATCTTAGCTGCAGAGGGCAGTGTCACTGGCCATCATATGTGGGATCCGAACCAGGGCCCTCTGGCATCCCAAGCCAGTTCTTAACCAACGTGCCACTCAGCCGGCCCAGCACTTAACATTTCTTAACAAGGAACGCTCTCCTTTTGGAATGGAATTTCCCAGAAAGCATAGATTACTCCTGTGGCTACTAATTCCTTTGATAACAGCTAATTTAAAATATTCCTTTATGCGAGGTAGAAGTAATTACCTAAGAATGGACTAAACCATGCCAAATCCTATCATTAGAAAAATTACAACTTTTATTACTATAATGTTTACAGCATCTTGTGGGTCCCCCAGCACCGCCTGTGGGCATGGTGGGGTGGCAGGCAGTTAAGGCAGGTGGTGTCTTCACTCTAGACCTTCTGTGGACAGGGACAATAAATGACTTGCTCATTGTCCAAAGCTGGTAGAAAGAAAACCAGGTTTATAACTCAGTCCAACATTTTGTTCACATCTCAGGTTTCGTCCTATTGTTATATTATTCAGTAATTAATTGGAGAAATTGAAAACTCCAGTCTACTGAGTGCTATTCCTGTGTTACAGATTGATTGAATCGGGGTCTGTCATCAGTAAATATTTTTAATCACCTGCAGTGTGCAGAGCTCTGTGCTAATAAGTAGTGACAGAGCAATCAACAAAACAGACACCCGTAAGAAATCTCTGCATCATTTCAAATCCTGATGCTGAGGCCAACTGTTGTGATTCAAGTTGATTATGGATTAGACAAAGGACCTACCATCATTATCATTATTGATTTATTTAGCCAAGGATGCAGAAACTTGTCAGAGGCAATGTAGCCTCCTAGGGCAGGGGATAGGCTGCAAACCTTGGCGTAGCATCTCTTGCTTCCCTGGGAGCCTAAAGGGAGCACATTGCTATCATTGACATCAGATCAGAAAAGCTCAAATCTTGCTTTTGTACTCAGGCGTTATAACACCATCCAACCTCCATGATGGGAACATTTGTCAAGCAGTGGGCTCTCAGCTCTTTGAACCAAATGTCACTAAGGCCACCTCTTCATCTGTAAAAAGAAAGCATAATCAGTGCCCAGGCCTCCCCCAAACAATAGCCCACCTTTTACCTTCTTGTGGCACAGAAAACCCTTTTCCCTTCAATCTTTACATTTCTTTGTTAAATGATATAACAACTTGGAGAGGTGTAATGCCTAAAGTAGATTTTGAATACATTGGTATTATGTTAATATATTGTTGTCAATATAAGATAGTAAGCATTACTTTATGCTTTTTCTAGGTAATTCTATATTCTGAAGGATTTGAATCCAGTAAAATTTTAGCAAGAAAAATGACTCAGATGTATAAGCTTTGCAGCGAACAGCTCTCTCAGCAGGATCACTACGACTTCGGCATGAGAGCTGTGAAGTCTGTACTGGTCATGGCTGGGTAAGAAACCAAGGTGGTCAAAAGGAAAACACCAAACCATGCAATCAAATGTGTTAAATGAGTAATTCATGGATGGCTCTTAAAGCAACATAGCCAAGAATTAATAAATGTTAGCTGCTGCAGTTGTCATCATTCTTATCTTGACACTCCCATTCCACAGTGAAATGGGACATCTCTCCTCATCCTTTGGCTAATTTTCATTTCCCCTGAATTTATCACATATGTTGGATTTTGGGGTACAAAAGCCTTTACCACTACACTAGGGATGACTAGACTTAAAGGGCATTCAGTGTGTTATGCACATACAATAATGAAGTCATACATGTAGCCGGGCAAAGCCTGAAGCATGCAGAAAACTGCAGCTTCATCATTCTGTCTTCAGTCTAGGCTTTTCCCAAGATTTCACCTCTGTCTTTAGAGTATGGTCCATGACTGAGCTTCTTTCTAGTGTCTAGTAAAAACATTCTCGTTTCAGGCCTTAACTTCTCTCTTTACATCCTCTTGAAACTCCTGCCTCTGGAATCCTCAGCTTGCCCAGAGTCTCTGAGAAAATCTGTCTCCTCTCCGGTCCTTCCTCTCAGGCCCTTCCTCTCAGGCCATGGCTCGCTGTTCTGTGTTCTGCATATCCGGGGCCCCTTCTGCCTGGCTCCTGTATCCCTGGGTTTTGCCCAAATCCCCCTGCCCTCTGTAGCTTCTGTTCTTTCTTTTGACCTCCCACATAGAGTATTTCTCCTCTTCACCAGATTGCCACTTAAGGAGAAGGAATACTAAGAAGTTCAGGTATACTTGCACTCAAAGAAAACAACTGCAGTCCAGTAGGCAAGACAGACAAAGGCGCAGTCATCTGGGATACGAAGTAGTTAGGGTAACCATAGAGCTACCGGAGAGGGACTGAGGAACTTTTCTAGAGGAGGGAGTAACTGGGCTGGGTTCTGAAGGGAAAATGAGAGCCGACAAAAAAGCAAAGCAGCGTGTTCTGGGCTGAGAGAAAAGAAAGTCACAATGATGTGAATCATCATGATGCATCCACGGATGCATGTAAATTCAGGTTGGATTGATGGGGGAGGTTGAGAAAACGTCCTTGTCGTTCTCCTCAAGGCTATGTAGCCAGGTCCTGACCTATGCGCATGCTCTGATGGAGATGGACGCTCAGCCTGAAAGGAACAGGATCCTGCCCCCCCCCCACTTCCTGTGGGAACCTGCACAGGGGCGCCCCCTACAGTAGGATCCTTGACCAATAGGTGAGGAACATCATTAATAATGTTCTCATAATATCATTTGAATTCTTTCTTTTAATATAGGTCTTTAAAAAGAGAGAACCCAGACCTAAGTGAAGATGTGGTGTTGATCAGAGCTTTACGAGATTCCAACTTGCCAAAATTCTTAACAGACGACGCTCTTCTGTTCAGGTAAGCTTCTAGATGTTACAGAATAAAGCATAGCTACCGCGTAAGGTAAAGGATAGTCTTATCCGGAAATATGTCTGTCTCTAACAAGGAACTAACGGGCTTATCTTTTCTAGAGATACTTATTGCAGTTTTTAAAAATGCTAGTTTAAAATAAAGGTACTAAAGTTTAAGCATTTGATCCAATTATTTTTTTCAAAATATTTATCACCAGGCTGTGTGCTATGGAAATTAGCATTTGGTTACAAGTGCCTGATCTAAGAGAAATTTCCAACCCCAAAAAATCAGACTTGGGCTTAACATAAATGTGATTATTTTTATTTGTATATGTCTACTTTTATTATTTAGCTCTATGTTTATCCATTCTCATATGTATTTAAAAATAAAATAGTGTCATAAATTAATCTTATGAAAAACAACAGTTCCCTGCCTTTCACCAACTCCTACTTCCTAAAAGCTATCATTTTCCACTGATTCATTCATTCATTCATTCATTTTGCTATTTCCCTCCATATATTTAGTACCATGTCTCTGCCATTTCTTTATTTTTCAGTTTTAGATATCATCTATTAAGTTACTAACAGGGAGATGAAGATGTGCACATACATTTCTTCCCCTCAATCCATCCTGTCTGTATAGTCATATTGCAATATAACTTGAGCTAAATATCCAGGATTTCCATAATTTATCATAGCTATATAAATTAATCCATTACCTACTTTTCTATACCGTAAATCTATCATTAATTCATCTCCAAATTCTGCCAGAGTGTAAATCTCCTAAAAACAAACAAACAAACAAACAAACAAAACCTTCAATGATACAAAATATTCTATTGAATATGTCTCTTTGGAGCCCTCTGTCCTGCTCTAATCGGGACTGGTTGCCCATTACCCCTGGTGCCCATCTATCATCCTGGGATGTCCATTTATGACTATGCTGGGATTCCCTCTGCCTTTGTCTTCTTTCAGTGCCCCTGTTTCCCAGATCATGTGTCTGTCTACTCCCTTTTGGTAGGACACAAGATGAAAATTCCTATACAGCTGTCTTTGCACACTTATGATATTTCTATAATTGAGACTGTACGAAGTAAGTTCACTAGGTCATAGGATATGAATATTTTAAAATTAGATAGTCTATCAAGATGTTCTCCAAAGACATTTTACATTTATATAAGTGGTTTTATGAAAATGCTCATTTCCTTTTACAATGTTTTAAAGAGGGACCAAAAGAAATGCATGCATTTCTTTAATTATTAGTGTTGTTAGTCATGTACGCTTATTAGTCACGTACATTTATTATTTCTTAGAGCATTTTTCTATTGTGCTCTTTTACTTACTGATTTGTAGGAACTCAAACTTTATCTGGTATAAAAATTGGAAATATTTTCTAAGCCTAAAAGTCATTAAGTTTATATATAAAGGCTTTTACCTTATGGACATTTGTCTTTGGCTTGTTTTTATATTTTCACTTTATCAACAATTTTTACAGTTATAGATTTCTTGTCTATCTTAGAAAGACCTTCTTAACACAGTGGTACAAAATTCATCTTTTATATTCTCACCTAGTACTTTTGTTGGCATTTTATATTAAGGTCTTTACTGTATCTCAACTGCATTTGTGTATATGGTGTGAGGTAGGGATTTAGCTTCTTTTTTATCCACAGAGACATCCCATATTAACACTTTCCCACAGAATAGTCAAATTTTGCATTACTCCTTTTTTTTACCTAGTGCTAGTTCACTATTTTTGTTTCCATCTTATTTTCTGAATATCTACATACAGATATAAGCACATATAAATACATTTGGGGAAAGTTGAGTTAGAAATATAATTTTTAAAATAAATTGATAAATTCATCACCTTCTGTATGTTTGGCACTGTGCCATGTACTGTGGACAACATAAAAAAGATAATAGTTATTCCTTTTCTCATAAAGCTCCCAGTATACTTAAGAACATTGGTCTACTGTACAGGAAACAAACAAAATCAAATACAATATCAGAGAAATAATAGATTCTGGTATAACTCATAGGACAGAGTAGTACTGTGCAAGTTTAGAAGAAAAGATCAATGAGAAAAATAAGACATTTTAATTTTTAATCAATTAATTGTAAGAAATATGGGGAAAACTCAGTGACTAGTGGTTCTTAATCTATTTTATTTTTGTTATTTCAGTGGAATCATATCTGACCTTTTTCCTGGAGTCCAAATTCCAGAACATGATTATGGTATATTGCAATCTACAATTATAGATGTCATGAATAAACAAAACCTTCAGCCTGAGATATGTATGGTTAAAAAAGTGATACAATTCTATGAAACCATGCTAGTAAGGCATGGTGTTATGTTAGTTGGGCCAACAGGAGGTGGCAAGACCACAGTTTACCGAATACTTGCAGAAACTTTAGGGAATTTGCAAAAACTTGGTTTAGACAATCCCTTTTACCAACCAGTTAAAACATACGTTCTTAATCCTAAATCGATTACAATGGGTGAATTATATGGCGAAGTTAATAGCACAACCTTGGAGTGGAAAGATGGCTTGATGGCACTGAGTGTCCGAGCAGCTGTGAATGATACTTCGGAAGACCATAAATGGATCATCAGTGATGGGCCAGTGGATGCTCTTTGGATTGAAAATATGAATACAGTGTTGGATGATAACAAGATGCTTTGCCTGGCTAACAGTGAGAGGATTAAACTCACACCTCAAATCCACATGCTTTTTGAGGTAAATGTATATGTCATACTGTAGAGTGAAGAAATCATTCATTAGATTGGCATACCATCATAATTTTTTTCTTACATTGATGTATCATTTACTATCTGTAAGGCCTACCATGGTGTTTTGTTTATGTATTAAATACTTATTAAATTGTCCATTTGTAATATATTGTCCATCCTGACAACAAAAGTCTCTCAAACATTCCTGTATATCTGTAAACAGGAAATAAAATAAATTCTGGCTTCCCCAGCACCTGTTTCTTTTCCTTTGGAGGTATTTAATATACATATTGATGAGTTTACATGATTTGATATGCTTTCTAAGTTAAAAAAAAATTGTTGTGTTTAAAGTGATTAAATTATCCTAGTGTGCTATGAGTATTTTGGAAAAGGAATATGGACCAAATAGAGTGACAAAATTTTACAAAAGATAACCATCCCTTCTCTATTCGTTAATCAAACATTGATTGAATGCCTATTATATGCCAGGTATTAGGCTAGGTGTTAGATACAAGAATGGAATGGGAAAGAAATGAGAAAGAAAAAGAAATACCTCATCCCTCCCATAGGATTTGACAGTGTCCTCCTAGAATTACCAGTTTTCTAACCTCATGCTTAACTTTCCTTTTCCATTTCTGATTACTTACAGCTCTCCCCACTGTCTTCCACATAAAGCTTTTCAGTGTTAACTTAAGCTTCAAACATGTGATTCATTAACATTGAAGGAATAAGGAAGTATCATATTAGTTGTTTCCTGTTCAATTTTCTTTTATTTTAGGTGCAAGATCTCAGGGTTGCCTCCCCTGCAACGGTCAGTCGATGTGGAATGGTGTTTGTAGACCCTGATGAACTGAAATGGATGCCATATGTTAAAACGTGGATGCAGGGTATTTCTAAAAAAGTAAGTGCAACCAGCTACTCCCAGTATCTCAGTTTGTCAAGGCTCATACTTCCTTTAAGTGCCCAAACTGCAGTGATCTAGATAAGGTCTCACTGTGCTTGACTGAGGGGATTCTAGCGCTGTACCAAGTCCCGCTCCCTGAGAACTCTTGGGATCATCCAGAAATGTTTGCATATCCCCCAAATCTGTCCTTATTATGTACGTGTTACCTCAGCCTCCATCTGCCTAGTCACTCTGGTTCCTGCCTCCTCTGGCTGGCTTCTCTCCAGACTGGTTCCTCTCAATTACAGACACAAACTACTTCCTTGAGTCCCCCAAGACACAGCTAGAGCAGGCTGGGGGGGAAAAAAGAAAAAAATGCTGAAAGTTTGGGATAATGAGAGGAAATCACAATAAAAAACTACACATTTCAGTGCAGGCAGTATTATCATTTTCAGATTTTAGGAGCTGCTAACCCCACTGAGAGCCAGAGAGAAGAGAAAACCAGTTTACCTCCCACCCAGTCGTACGTACATGACCCCAAACACATGCTAACCTCAGAAATAACATTCTACCCCAAGTGAAGGAAAACTTTTATATTATTATTCAGAACAACCCAGTTCCATGTTAACTTCTGTACCCTCTCCATTCTAAATTAGGAGTTCTCTCAAGCCATCTTTTGAAATGTTTTGCCCCAATCCAGTCCCCACTCTAAGAAAGCCATCTTCTTTTTGCCCCACCCCCTCCAAAGATGAATCAGAAAATTATTGTTTTTCGCATTCTTAGACATCAACATTTTAACAGTATTGTGGTCTAGTCTCTGAATACCTTATTAAAGAAAGTAATTCTCAGAATTGAGAATTTATCATGGGCTCCCATAAGATTTTTAACCTCCCCAAATGCACTTTTTAAAAATCAATAGATTTTATTAGTTAGAAGTTTTAGGTTCACAGAAAATTTTTACCAGAGTACAGAGCATTCTCATATTCTCCCTTTCCTCCAAACACAATTTCCCCTATTATTAACAACTTGCATTGCTGTAGTATATTTGTTAAAATTGATGAATCAATATCATTATACATCATTGATATTGATACATTGTTGATATATTATTGATGTGTCAATATCGATACACTGTTGATACATTATCAATGATACATTGAAACATTAACTAAAGTCTATAGTTTGCATTAGGGTTTACTTTTTGTGTTGTACAATTCTATGGGCTTTGCAAATGCATAATTGTCATGTATCCACCATTATAGTATCAAACAGAATAGTTTCACTGCCTTAAAAAATCTGTGCTCTGTGTATTCACATCCATCCATCCTCTCTCAAACCCAGACAACCACTGATCTCTTACTGTCTCCGTAGTTCTGCCTTTTCCAGAATATCATGTAGTTGGAATCATACAGTACGTAGCTTTTCCAGATTGGCTTATTTCACTTAGTAATACACATTTAAGTTGTCTCTATATCTTTCTGTGGCTTGATAGATCACTTTTTCTTATTATGGAACAATATTACACTGTATAGATTTACCAAGTTTATCCACTCACCTACTGAAGCACATCTCGATTGGCAATTCCAAGTTTGGGCAATTATGAATGACTATAGTTTACACTGCTGTATGATATATAGGAAAGTTTTTAAGAAAGTGGATCCTAAGCGTTCTCATCACAAGGAGAAATTTTTTCTTTCCTTTCTATTGTATCTATATGAAATTATGATAATCATTTCACAATACAGTTAACCCTTGAACAGCACAGGTTTAAATTGTGCAGGTTCACTTATCTGTGGATTTTTAAAATAAATACAGTTGGCCCTTCGTATCTGTGGATTTTGCACCTGGAGGATTCAACCAAATGTGGATTGACAAGAGTGTTTTCCCATTCCTGACTGTGGGTTCCCAACCACGCATAGAAAATACTGCTTTTGACTCATGGTTGGTTGAATTCACAAATGTGAAGGGGCCAATTGTAGAGTCAAAAATTATATGGGAATCTTCAACTTCATGGGAGTCAGCCCCCCAACCCCTGCATTGTTCGAAGGTCAACTGTAT
Source organism: Hipposideros armiger (assembly GCF_001890085.2). Taxonomy (NCBI): domain Eukaryota; kingdom Metazoa; phylum Chordata; class Mammalia; order Chiroptera; family Hipposideridae; genus Hipposideros; species Hipposideros armiger. The sequence goes on from NW_017733005.1 coordinate 121,667, forward strand.
GTATTGGGTTGTCGGAAAAGTCATGACACATTTTTGCAATGAAAAACATAGAAAAATACATCATGACTTTTCCAACAACCCAATATAAATCAAATCATCAATCTGTACACCTTCAACTAATACAGTGATGTATGTCAATTATTTCTCCATAAAACTGGAAAAAAATTAAAACCAAAAAAACAGTTCCTATAAATATCCATGTTCAGGCTTTTGTGTGGACTTTTCAACTCATTTGCGTAATACATAGGAGTGTGGTTGCTGGATCATATGGTAAAACTATGGCTAGCTTTGTCAGAAACTACCAGACTGTCTCCCAAAGTGTCTGTACCATTTCGTATTCACATCAGCAATGAATGAGAGTTCTTTTTGCTCCACATCCTCACCAGCGTGTGGTGGTATTGGTGTTAGTAGGTGTTTAATAGGTGTGTAGTAGTATCTCATTGTTGTTTTAATGTGAAATTCTCTAATAGATGATGTTAAGCATCTTTTCAAATGCTTATTTGCTATTTATATATGTTCCTTGGTGAGGTGCCTGTTCAAATCTTTCACTCACTTTTTATTGGGTCATTTGTTTTCTTGTTGTTGAGTTTTAAGAGCGCTTTTTATATTTTGGATACAAATTCTTTATCAGATGGGTGTTTTGCAAAGATTTTTCTCCCAGTCTGGCTCATCTTTTCATTCTCTTAATATCTTTCACAGAGCACAAGTTTTTAGTTTTAATGAAGTCTAACTTATCAATTTTTCTTTCATGGATTGTGCTTTTGGATACAAATGAGTTTATCTAAAAACTCATTTCTAAACCTAAAGTCACCTAGATTTTCTCCTCTGTTATGTCCTAGAAGTTTTATAGTTTTGCTATAAAGTTTTACATTTAGGTCTATGATCCATCTTGAGTTAATTTTTGTGAAATGTGTAAGATCATTGTCTACACTCATTGTTTTGTTTTGTTTGTTTGTTTGTTTGTTTGCATGTGGATGTCCAGTTGTTTCAGCACCATTTGTTGAAAACACTATTCTTTCTTTATTGGATTGCCTTTGTTCCTCTGTCAAAGATTAATTGACATATCTGTATGGGTCTATTTCTGAGGTCTCTATTCTGTTCCATTCATCTATTTATCTAGTCTTTGCCAATACCACACTGTCTTGATTACTGTAGCTTCAGAGCAAATCTTAAAGTTGGGTAGTGTCAGTTCTCCAATTTTGTTCTTCAATATTATGTTGACTATTCTGGGCCTTTTTCCTCTCTGTATAAACCTTAGAATCAGTTTGATATCCACAAAGTAATTTGCTGGGATTTTGATTCAGATTACATTGAATTTATATACATTCAAGTTAGAGAAAACTGACTTCTTAACAATATTAGGTCTTCCTATCCATGCACATAGAACATCTCTTCATTTATTTAGATCTTTTTCGGTTTCTTTCATCAGAGTTTTATAGTTTTCCTCGTATAGATCTTATATGTTTTGTTAGAATTTTACCTAAGTATTTCATTTTTTGGAGCTAGTGTGAATGGTGTTTTATTTTTAATTTAAAATTCCAATTCCTCACTGCTCGTATATAGAAAAGCAGTTGACTTATGTATATTTACCTTGTATCCTGAAACCTTGCTGTAACTGCTTATTAGTTCCATGTGTTTGGGTCTTTTGTTATATTTTATTGTCATTTTTTTTGTCAGTTCTTTGGTATTATCTTTCACATAGACAGTCATATCATGTGTGAACAAAGACAATTTTATTTTGTTCCTTCCCAATCTGTATATCCTTTATTTTCTTTTATTATCCTATTGCACAAGCTTAGACTTCCAGTACAATGTTGAATAGGAATGGTGAGAGGGGCTGCATTCTTTTTTAAATCTTTGGGAATTATTCCTACTACCTTACATAGATATTTTTAAATGTTTTGTTTTATGGTTCTTCTTTTTTATTTTTCCTAATTGTGAGAGATGTCATCAATATAGAAGACTGCATGGAATACATATTGGCAGTTTAACAAATGATTATAAACACCTGTGTACCCATTACCAATCAAGATGTAAGATATTATCAGCTACCCAGAATCTCCCCACATGTCTTTTCCAAGTCATAGGTTTTGAAAATTTATTTATTTATTATCTTGTAATATTTATACCCATTAGACTAAAAGTCACAGAATATATTATAATATAAAGATATAAACCAATGCATTTCTAAACTTAATTACATATTTCATCTTGTTTTGCTAAAATATATTTCTTTGTTTTATTTTCAGTTAAATGAGGAAACTCAAGAATATGTATTGAACCTTTTCCAACGTTATGTTGATGATGGTTTAAATTTTATCAATAAAAAATGCAGCCAAGCGATCCCACAAGTGGACATTAGCAAAGTTACTACACTCTGTTACTTATTGGAGTCTTTGATATTTGGGAAAGATGCAGTTAATTTGGCAATGGTATGAAGGATTCTATTACTGCTGTAAAGTTAGAAAACTGAGATTATTGTATATTTGCTTTGCAAATAAATAACTCCAGATTTTCTATAATATGATCATTTGATTTCCAACTTAACTTTTCAGGGGACTTATGACTATGAATAGATTAATAGAATCCTTAAGATGGAAGGAATGTTAGAGAGCCTATAGTTTACTCTTATACTCAATGCTTAAATTCCCTTCCAGTCCACAACATATTTCTAATGTGTCTGTCTAGCAGCCCTTTAAATACCTTAATGCAGCCATAAATAGCATTATAATGGTCAGTTGGAACAACAACAAAAAAAACCTTCAGATTTTATATATATATATATATAACCTTGCCGTTTGTTTTCTCATCAGAGTATTTAAATTTGTACTACTATGAAACATCGCTTTGGGAACCATTAAATGAAGTATAAGAAACATAGGCTGTGCCTTTTAAAAATGCATGAGTCTAAACAAAAGAAAACGTCTTCAGACTTTGCAATTTAGGATTCTTTTCATGTTAACATAAAATATTAAAATTCCTTTTCTTTGTTCTTTCAGGAACAAACAAGACTGAACACTATACTGTGTCAGACCTTTGTATTCTGTTATTTATGGTCTTTGGGTGGAAATCTAACTGAAAACTGCTGGGATTCTTTTGATACATTTATTAGAACACAATTTGATGATAATCCTGATGCCAGGGTAAGAGCCAAATAAATTTAATTTCAACATATTAACTCTGAATAGTTAAAACTAAACTTCAAGACTGAAACTTTACGAGCCTTAATTCTACTGCAAATATAAAATCTTTACTAAAAGAGTTTCTAAAATTACTCACTTTTTTAACCATAGAGAATATTTACTGTATTAAATAATACAATATTTTAGAAGTTCTCTCCTGGCCATATGAAGAAAGTGAGGTATAGAACTATATAAAAAAAACTCCCTACTATAAAAATGCATATTGAATTCTAGTTAGTAAACTTAACCTTCATATTGGAATCTGAGATTTAGCAAATGTAAAAAAATATATTGAGGATAATGGCAAACAGGTTTCTCACTATTAGAGAAGGGATTTACAAATATGGAAGAGGAGGTGTGAGTCAGGGGATCCAAGATGGCAGGGTAGGTAAAGGCTGTGCTTGCCTCCTCCCATGACCACATTACAATTGTGACTAAATTATAGAGCTATCTGAATTATCTGAAGACTAGCTGAACAGAAGTCCTATAACTAAGGATATAAAGAAGAAGCTATGTCAATGCTGGTAGGAGGGGCGGGGAAGCAAAACGAAAGAGCGAGGGACTCCAGCTTCACATGGGGCTCTCCAGCCTGTAGTACCAGTGCCATGAAGTGGAGCACCCACAACGTCTGGCTGCGAAAAGCAGTAGGGATTCTGACCATCTGGGTGAGACAGAAGGCTGCAGAAAACCCAGATGCCCTCTTAAAGGGCCCATGCACACTCACTTGCATACAGACATCATACTGAATGGGAGAAGATATTTACCAATGACACATCTGATAAGGGCTTAATATCTGAAATTTATAAAGAACTCATACAACTGAACACCAAAAAAAAAATTTTTTTTTAATTCAATTAAAAAATGGGCAGAGGACCTGAATAGAGATTTCTCCAACGGGGACATACAGATGGCCAACAGACATTTGAAAAGATGCTCAAATGTCACTAATCACCAGATAAATGTAAATTAAAACCACAATGAGCTATCACACATCTGTCAGTGGCTATCATCAATAAGTCAACCAACAACAAGTGTTGGCGAGGATGTGGAGAAAAGGGAACCCTAGTGCACTGTTGGTGGGATTGCAAATCCCACCAACTATAACTGAAAAACTGAATAGTTTAGAAATATATATATGGAAGGAGAAAGATTAGATGCATTCTGTGTTATTGGATTAGAATTGGAAATATTGGTATCCATGGATTCCACATATATGCATTCATACATATATGAATTTCATAGCTCTGTGTGCTTAGAGGAACTAGAAGCAATTACACCTTAATAGCAATGAGCATAACCAGTATGCTAATTTCTAAATACTGTTTTCCACAAAAGGGAACTAAAGCTCCTTAGTGAAACAGCTGATTCCAGGATTGGGGCAAAATGAATCTAGAATATCTTTTTATGTCACATAGTAAAGAAGTGCTCCAAGAATGATCAGACATGTCAAAAGAACACAGGAGCCAGTTTGAAGGGGCTCCCACTGAGCAGATTTGAGTGTCAAAATAAACAATGATAGCATGGGATTACAAGCCTTTGAATGACATAAAAATATGTGAGTCCATTTTGAAAATAAAAACATACATGAAGAAATAAATGGGGGAGAAGGAAGAGCTCTTCCTTACAGCAAGACCAACTAATCTGTACAGGAGAAAAAATGGAGTCGGAAAGGCATTCCTTTGCAACCATTATGGTAATAATTGGTTTAGGCAAGAATCATCAATATGTACTAAAACTAGTGGGGGAAGGTTTGATGAGAAAAAATATTTACATAGTTTCAAAGTAAGTCCTACAAACCATTGCTTAATTGCAAAGAGAAAAATAGTATCATTGCAGTAAAAAAAAAAACAAAAAAAAAACCAAAGAAACACCCTTGTAGACACCAGCTTAACTAAGTGATCCATTTAATATCACCACTATTAGAACAAACCTATGCCTCCTGATGTGGTGCACTGAGAAAGATACAACCTTGTTTCTGAGATAGTCCTTTCAAAAATGTATAACCTGAATCTATTTATGAGGATACACCTGGAATACTTAAATAAATGAACAGTTTATAAAATAAACTGGCCTATGTTTTTCAAAAATGTCTGTTATGAGAGACAAAGAAAGCTGGGGAACTTTTCCAGATGAAAAGACTAAAGAGATATAACTAAATGCAATGTATTATCCTGGATTGGATCCTAGAGTGGGAAAAATATAGCTATACATGACTATTAAAACTATTGGCAATATTTGAATAGGGGATGTAAAGTAAGTAACGTTATATCAGTATTCAGTTTCCTGATTTTGATCATTTTACTGTGGCTATATAAGAAAATATCCTTGTTCTTTAGGAAATACACACTCAAGTATGTAAGATAAGGTGGAATAATACATACAGCTGACTCTCACAGAGTGAGAGAAAGGTAATAATAAAGCAAATGGGGCAAAATGTGAATAATCAGTTAATCTAAATAAAGACTATATGAGAGTTCTTTATACTATTCTTTTAACTTTTATGTATGTTTTAAGCTGTATCAAAATAAGAAGTTACCAGGAAAAAATTTCCTAAGTCAAGAATCTGAGCCTTATGGATTAGGACATTCTAGCACATGTAAAGCCTTACCAGATCCTCAAGATAACTGTATCATAGTTGGACAGGATGGACCAAATTGAGGACAATTAGGAATTTGAGACAAAGAAACTGACCTCACTGAGTCAAGGGAAATGACCTGGGATCATCAAAGAGCAAGAAGAGATGGCCCAGAGCAAACATTCAGTATTTAGTCAACAAATATTTATTGAAAACCTATCACATGCTAGGCACCATTCTCACTACTGTGGCTAAAGCAAATAACCAAAATCCATAGCCTCATAGATCTTACATTACAGTGATGGGAGTCAAAAAATAAAATATCTAGGAATAGACAAATATACAATGCATCAGCTGGCAATAAGTGCTATGCAGAAAAATAAGGCAGAGTGAGGATGACAGGGAGTGCCAGGTTGCGGTGGGGAACTATTTTATATATGGTAATCAGGAAAACTTTGCTAATAAGTTCATATTTATAGAGACTCCCGAAGAAAGTCAAAGCACTAGTGATTATTCAGGGAGAAAGCATTCCAGTCAGAAAGAGAAACAAATACAAAGGCCTTTACTTGAAGTACTGCTTGACAATTTTGAGAAAGAGCAGGGAGGCTAGTGAGGTTAGAGTGGAATGATCAGGTGAGAGTGTAGTAGAGACAAGGTCAGAGAAATGCCAGGGGAGCAAAACATATAGGGCCTTACAGGCCATTGTAAGGACTTTGGCTTTTCTCCTGGGGTGAAATGAGAAGCTACTGATGGGTTACGGCCATAGGATATCTAGCAGGTTGGTGCCAGCCTCTGACATGGCAGTGGTAATGCTACTTGGATAACAGGAGAGTGTCCAGAATGAGAAGGTGGAATCCTCCATCAGTCTGCAAGTCCCAAATGATTGGGCTGTTGGATTTGTATTCCTTGTCTCAGTGAATACTGGCCTTCGTTATTCATCTTCCCATAGCCAATGAAACACGAAGTTGAGTGAATTTTTTTCTTCTAATTATATATTTTTTTCAAATATGTCCTCATATCTTCATCCTGATTGCCTCTGGTTAATATCATTTCTTTTCTGGGTTATTAAAATAGCCCATTTATTACTCTCTTGCCTTTGGTCCAGTCCTATCTAACTCAGTGTTTTTTAAAATTACAGGTTATAATCTATTTATTAATTGGTTGTGTTATCTACTGAAAGAGTCACAATTCAGTTTTTAAAAAATGAAATAGCCACTATCACAACTTTTAGTCAGCACTATATTGGAGAGCCTAGCCAGTTCAATAAGGCAAAAATAAAAAATAAAAGAAATAAAATATAAACTTTGGAAAGGAAGAAATAAAACTGTCATTATTTGCAGGAAATATAACTGAATAGTAGAAAATCCAAAATATTCTACAAACAAATGAAGAGAATTGATAAGTAATTTAGCAAAGTCATTGGATACAGAGTCCACAAAAAGTTCAAAAATAAAATGTTAAAACAATATAATTTCAATAGTATCACAATATCAAATTCTTAGGAATACATCTAAAAAGGATATAAAAGACTTTTACACTGCAAACTATAAAGCATTGCCAAGAGAAATTTTAAAAGATCTGAATAAATGGAGAGATGTACTATGTTTAAGACATAGTGTATCTAAATTCAAGACAAGACTAAATTCAAGACAATCCCAATCACAAAACCCCAATAGATTTTTATGGAAATTGGTAATTACATTATAAAACTTATATGAAAATGTAAAAGACCTGTAATAACCAAGAGAGTCTAAACAACAAATTTGGAGGACTTAAACTACATGACATCAAGAATTCAAAACTATAAAGCAACAATAATTAAGAGTATGGTGTTAGTGCAAAGGTAGACAAGTGCCCAGACAGGTAGACTAGCGACTTACTTCAGAGGAGGATTCAGGTGTAGCTGGTATTGACAGGGAAGGGGAAGAAAGTTGCTTTCTGAGGTATTGAACATATTCTATATTGTGCTTACATTGAAATTTGCATATGTAAAAACTCTTTGAAATGGATTTTTTAAATCTGACAAAAGATGTTATATTGTGCTCAAAAGTTTTTTTTAAAACTAGAATAGAAAGAAAATAGAATGAATTGCAGATAGTAGGGGTAAATATTATACATTATTTGTACACACACACACACACACACACACACACACACACACACACACACATATGTATTACTAGGTCACCTTGTCAAATGGACTTATTGAGTCACTGTCAAATGATCTTGAAACACTACTGGTCTGTACAGCTGCCAGAATAAAACTTCTGAAATGCAGCCTAATCATGTCACCCACCTACTTAGAATCCTTCACTGAACTCTTGCTCCAAACTCATAGTCTTTTCATAACCTAGCCCTGTCTGTGCTCCTTGCCTCATCTCCCACAATGTGCAGTGTTCTCATCACTCCCAGCATGCATGGCACTTTCACATCTTGTTTCCTGACCTGTTTTCTTTACTTGAACCCTGACCCTTCCTTCCCCATTCCCCATCCTATCCCTTCTTTGCCCATCTGACTCTTGCTTGTCCTTCAAGCATCAGCACCTCTTAGAAGCCTTCTTAAATCTTCAGCCACCACCACAACGCCCCTGCAAGTAGAAATAAGCCCCCTCTCTCCTCTGTGAATGTACTGAAGTCCATTAGAACCCTTTTTGTCTCCAGGGGTATAACTAATGTCCTTGTGTCCCTCATATGAATTTCAAGGTCATTGACAACAGAGATTAGGTCTCATTCAGCACTTGCCCCCAGCACCCAGACATTATTTGTCATAAGCAAACCTCTGAATTTTTAATTGTATTGAAAATGCTTCACAATTCTAATATGGAGTTTTAATATAATCAATATATCAGATTTTTTCCCTTGCATTGTGTTCCATGATTGTATTTGAAGAATTAAACTCTGATATGGAAACAACTACTTCTCTACAAAGAAAAAGAAATCCAAATCCATATGTGTTCTACGACTGCCTTTGTTTCTGCATGAATGTTTCTATTGCTGTGTGTCAATCCTATTGAAAGTGGTACTTAATTTTCTGCTTCAGCTCCCCAGTTCTGGCGATTTGTGGAGCGTTCACATGGACTTTGACACCAAACGGCTGGACCCCTGGGAACGAATCATAACCACCTTCAAGTACAGCCGAGATGTTCCATTTTTTGAAATGCTTGTCTCCACGGTTGACACTGTGCGCTTTGGGTATCTAATGGAAAAACTACTGGCCGTCAGGCATTCGGTGCTATTTACTGGAACAACTGGAGTTGGAAAGGTAGGAAACCTTCATCAAACAAGGTCTCTCCAAAAATGAGGGCATGGTGGGCTTAGCATCCTGAGCCCCATAAATAACACATTATTTCTCAAGGGAAATTGTTTCGAATTTTGATCACTTTTTTCAGGAAGAATCTAACTATGCTGACTCTATATCGACCTTGGGAAGTATTCCAAAGTTTGCCAGTATCTGAATAAGTCTTTGGCATCAATACTATATAAACCAGAAGACCCTGGGGGGCCAATGTTTGGTGTTTGGGGCTTTTATGTCATATCCTGTGGAATTTCTGGGGCCGCCACTGCACAAGTTAGGGTGGGAAGTAGCCCAAGCAGTTTTTGTCCCCAATAGACTATTGATGAAGGCCAGTTTGCCCCCTCCTGCACATTTCCTTGTACCTCACACAGCAACAGTGTTTGGAAAAAGTAGAATACGAGGGAAGTGTTAATTATTTGGTTGTCTTGTCTTTGAGGGGATTCCACATAAACAGGGATTGTTTCCTTTCTAAATTATTTCTAAAAGAAGTTCACGTCCTTCTATGATTCTTGCTATTAAATTGACTTGGATAGTAACCAAGATGGATTTTGGTATGAAACTAAAATAAAAACTTTTTGCCAAGATAGAGCTGATGAAAATATTTCTTTGGTTCTGATAAATATAATTAAATGAAATCTTCAGGAAGAGAAAGACAGACATTTCAATCTGACTTTACCCTCTCTCCTTCTATCCTGCTTCTTACTCATTGTACTGGATTATTACTCATAAAGACAATTGAAAGATGTTACATTGAATGTAAAATAATTAACTTTTTTTTTTTTAAATTTGAAGTCTGTTATTGCAAAAGGATTGCTAAGTAAGATTCAAGAATCAGGTGGCTATGTTCCTGTTTATCTAAATTTTTCTGCTCAAACTTCATCTGCACGAACACAAGAGATTATTGAGTCCAAATTGGAAAGGAAAAGAAAAAATATTCTAGGTAAGAATTATCATTTTCATTTGTCTCACACAAATTATTAAATTAATAAGTCACAAAAACAGTGCATGTAATAAAAATACAATTGGATGTTTTCTTTGCTTAATTGTAAAGGTGATTCAGGTAATGATATTCTTTCCTGTGCTATATACAGAGGGTGCCAAAAAAAATGTATACACATTTTAAGAAAGGAAAAAACTGCATTAAAATTGTAATACTCAATATATGCTGATAACAAAAGATGACTACAAGTCCTGTGTATGCATTTTTTGGCATCCCAGTATATAGATTAGATATCTTACTGTCAGCAAGCAAGTTATTTCTATCATCACCTTCAACTCACATCTTCAATCTCTGCCTCTCCACGACTCTCCCCCTCCCCACTCATGCTCTATTTTCAGAGCTGCATTAGTTTCCCTTTATTTAATACAACAAAACCACCTCTTTCTATCTGGTGCACTGAGTTACCTGAACTCAGTAGGAAATAAGCATGAAATTGTTTTGTTTTCTTCTTCAGTCAGAGCGCTCATCCAGGCTTTGTTGGACCTTCCTCACCCCTCCTTATTAACTGCTTAGATAAATAGCATAACTTTCTGGTCGCTTTCAGTTGTTTTGAGGCTGGTTCAATGTAAAGCTTCAATCTCAAACCCACTATAAAGCTCTTCCACCTCTCTGTCATAAGCCATGTTTGTGGCGGCCCGAGGCACTGGAGGTGGAGAGGGCATGGGTGCTCTTATCCTTCCCACCTTCCCTCCAGGAGGCTCTGGTGTGTTGGGGTGGGAGGAGAAGAAAAAGACAAATGTGTTCTCCTTGCCTGGTGCTTAGATGGGCTTCTGTGTGGATTGTCCCTGCTTCTCTGGCTGGTGCTGAATGACTGTCCACGCTCTCTGGATGGCAGGCTCCCAGGAGCGGGCTCTCTGAGGGACTCCCAAGAGAGCTGTGCACAGGTCAAGCATTGGCCTCCCCACTGCAAGGTTCCCTAATATGGGGAATCAGGGTCTCAACTCCCTCAGTCCCACCTGCAGTGGCACCTCCTGCAGCCTCTTGCAGCTGAGGTCCACTCGCCCAGCTCACAGCCCTCCTGGGTGTAGCACTACCCAGAGCTCAGGCTCAGCTGCCTTCCACATTGTCCGTCGTCTAATGGGCGATACCAGCAGCTTCATCGCCCCTTTCTGCTCCTTTTTCCCTGCTCAGGTAGGCAAAGGACAATGGATGCCAGTCTTTCCTTACAGGGACCCCAAATCTTTATGAATAATTATTTTATATCCTTCCCCACCCCCATCCTGCTTCTTGGGTTCCAGGGACCGGAGGGTGGAATGGAGCACTGAGTTTGCCTCAGTTACCTTGGAACTGTCAAGGGCTAGATAGAGTCACCTCCTCTGCTTAAGTTGTTCTCTTTTCTCTGTTATCCCTCATTCTTTGTTTTTTTTTCTGTGTGTATATTGATTTTCTTTAAGCTAAATATGGCATCGTCCAGCTCCACTGCACTGGGTTTCCCTTTGATGTTATCAGGATGCTTTTGAATATCCAGCCCTGTTTTCCCTGTAGAGGGTGGTGAGATGGCGTTTAGGTAAGGAAGCTTTGGAGTTCTGCTTCCTACTGTGAAAAAAAAAAATGACTTTCCTTACCCCATGCCCAGGCCACACAGTTGGTGAGGGCAGTAGCGGAGGCTGGGATGGAGGAAGGTCAGTGCCTAACTAGAGAGCTGGCACCATCATGCACCTCTGAGAATGGTGGTGGGGGACCCTCTGACAATGTGGACATCCGGCCAGGTCCAGATCTCCCTGCAGGGGCCTGATGGGGCCAGAGAGGGGTCTTTCCTCCACGAGGCAGGACTCTGCTGGGACTCTCTTCATCCCTGAGAGAAGAACTGAGCTCATTATGACCTACAGGGTGGTATTCGTTGAGTCAAAAGCCTTACCTAAAATTTCTTTTACATTTTCTAAAGGCAAATCATAATTCTTCAATTAAATTCACTTTCTTCTCCCAGGAGCACCAGGAAACAAACATGTTGTGATTTTTGTTGACGATTTAAACATGCCCAGACTGGATCACTATGGCTCTCAGCCTCCGATTGAATTACTTCGGCAGTATCAAGATTTTGGTGGATTTTATGACAGAAACAAACTTTTTTGGAAAGACATACAGGTTATTTTAGGCTTTAAATTACTTTGCATGTTTACATTTAAACAGCAAGGACATGTGTGTAAGTGTGCTAGGGTTGCCATAACAAAGTCGCTCAAACAACAGAAATTAATTTTCTCACAATTACGGGGGCTGGAAGTTTGAGATCAAGATGTCAGCGGGGTCAGTTTACTCTGAGGCCTCTCTCTGGCCTACAGATAGCAGTCTTCTCCCTGTGTCTTCTCATGCTCTTTCCTCTGTACCCTTCTGTGTTCCAAACTTCTCTTCTTATAAGGACATCAGTAATATTGGGCCCACCCTAATGACCTCATTTTAACTCAGTTACCTCTTTAAAGAACCCTGTCTCCAAATACAGTCACATTCTGAGATTGCTGAGAACTAGGGCTTCAACATATCATTGGCCATGGGGAGGGAGAGAGAGACACAATTTAGCCCATAACTTATGGCTTCAGTGTTTCTTATGTGTAATTCATCAGTCAATATTGAGGTCTTGTTCTGTTTGATTCAGGAGGTTAATGGACAAGTAAGACAGCCCCCACCTCCCAGGGGGCTCAGCTTTGGAGGGTAGATGGACATGTATTTATAAGGCAGGGTGATGAATGGACAGGAAGGAGGCAGAGTGGGGGCTGGGTCGAGGATGAGAGAAACCCTCCCAGAGAAGGTGAGGTTGGAACAGGGTTTTGTGGGCAGAGCATGGTAACGCAAGGCAAGAGCATTGTGCATCTCAGAGGCAGGGAATGTGGAACAGCTCAGGTGAGCACCAAAGCAGCAGGAGATGCAGAGGTCAGCCCAGGGGCCATGGTACCAGTGATGTGGATTTAGTTATCCCCTCAGTGATGGGGAGCCTCTGAAGAAAATGTTATGGAAAGATCCCGTTGGTGCGAGGAGGGTGGGGGGAGACTAGAGAGGAGGCAAGACCAGAGGCAACTGCAATGTCATATGTTGATCAGTTGATGAAAATGTTATGAGAGGCTCACTAGAACCTAACCTTGTATTTTCCCCTGAGAGCAATGGTTCAGTGTGTGTTAATTCAGTGTTCCTGGCAACTTTATAGAACACAACTACCACAAATAATAAGAATCAATTAGCATTTGTTGAATGGATGTATTTTAACTTGATTACAAATTCTTACAATTTTTTAAGATTAAATTTTTATGTAGGAGTACTTATATGAGGTATGATCGCAAAATATGGTGAATGTTTAAATTTAAAAAATATATTACAGTAAAAGACACGTTGTCATTAATCTCTCTCAAAATACTCCCACTCGCTTCAAACACACTTATCCCATTGTTCTTGCCATTTTCTGAAGCAGTTCTGGGAGTGTCATTACTTCATCCACCATCATGACAATGCTCTGTCACACATCACTTCTGGTAAGGCAATTTCTGTCAAATAAAAACATTACAGTGTGTCCTTATCCACTTTATTCACCGGATCTGGCACTGTGCAACTTCTGGCTCATCCCTAAAGTAAAAATGACCATGAAAGGTAAATGTTTTGAACCAATTTAGGACATTGAGGCAGCCACAACAGCACAACTAAAGACACTCATGAAAGAGGACTTCCAGAGCTGCTTCAGAAAGTGGCAAGAATGATGGGATAAGTGTGTTCAAAGTGAGGGGGAGTATTTTGAGGGGGATTAATGGCGGCAATGTGTTTTTTACTATAATAAATTTTTTTATTTAGATATTCACTGTAGTTTTTTATTGCACCTCATATAAGGCAGATGAGTTAGCTGAGTGACCTTGAATAACTTAAATATCCGGGGCCTTGATTTTTTTCATCTACAAAGTGGGGGGTGGGTAACAGGAGTGATCTTCTGGGGTTGGTGTGAGGATTAAATCAGATAATATGCAGGATAATGTAATGCAATGCTGGCAAAGGGTAGGTCCTCAAAAACTGCTGGTTCTGAGCCCTGCCATTGGCATGGACAGACCTCATCTTTCTTTGCTGGGTGACCCGAGTGGATTTCTCCCCGGACAGGATGTAACGATTGTATCAGCGTGCGCACCTCCAGGCGGTGGCCGCAACCCCGTGACTCCCCGCTTCATCCGACACTTCAGCATGCTGTGTCTCCCGATGCCCTCAGAGCACAGTCTAAAACAGATTTTTCAGGTGAGTGTGGGTTTAAATTTAGGCAAGAGGGAAAATATATTTGTTCCAAGACTCCCACAATCAAAACAGTCTGTTGTGTTTCTAGAGAGCCCATCTTTACCTGTCCTGAGCAGAAACCAGGTAAACCATAGGGCATCTGGGAGGAAGCTGATAGACATTTGCATCACTGCCTTCTGTGTTTATGGTCTCGGAGATAGTTTTAGAAATGCAGAAAGACTGTCAAAACACAGCCCCCACCTTTAAGGACGGCTGTACCCCGGGAGCTTGCCGCATTGTACTCTGAGCAGCTCTCAGCATATATCACCCACTGCCCAGCCCCTACCTCCTTGCCCATCTGCTGCCTGACCACCAGGCCTGTGTGTCCACATGCCCACCAAACGCAACCCCTGGTGTTCCCCCACAAGCTCAAGCTCAACACAACTCAGACTTCATCACTTCTGCGGCCACCACCTCCTCCCATAGAAACAAATGTCCATATTTCTCCCACCTGTACAAACTTCGCTAAGGGCCACTTCCTCATCCTTTAAATGGGGAGGAAAACCATGCCTGCCCTATAAGTGTCAGCAAAAGTGTTTAATAAATGTAAGGCATTATTTGAATCGAATGATAAAAGGACATGAAGCGTCATGCGTGCCATAACCAGGCAGCAAAGACTGCTTAGAGAAGACAGATGGTGAGCTGAGTTCTGGGAGATGGAATGGACAGGGAGGAGCAGGTTCTGGGCGGTGGGAGATATGTGGGTGAATGCGGTCA
This sequence comes from Hipposideros armiger, assembly GCF_001890085.2. Lineage (NCBI taxonomy): Eukaryota > Metazoa > Chordata > Mammalia > Chiroptera > Hipposideridae > Hipposideros > Hipposideros armiger. The sequence continues at coordinate 136,671 of NW_017733005.1, forward strand.
CAGAGGTAGGAATGGGTGTCCAGCTAGAATGAGACAGTTAGGTAATTGGTCTGGAGAAGCTGACTTGGGAGGTGATCACCTAGCAGCCAAAGAGGGGTGTGATGTGGGGATGGGGGAGCCTCTCTGCATTTACAGCACTGGCCTCTCCTGCCGATGGGTGCCCTCAGAGGAGAGAAAGGAGCAGAGCCAGCCTGTGGAAAGTATTGTCCTATCGAAGGAGCTTACATCCATGGGAAATTAGTTTTAATAAATTTCAAGTTGTTCCAAAAAGTTGTTTCAGAGCTAATGCCAAAATGATACGTAAGAACTACCGCATTATGAAAAACTTTGGCGAGTTCTTTAGAATGAAAAGATGGGAGCTGATCTCCTATAATTGATCCCCAAGTGTAGAGCAAGACATGAAGCGGGTAATGGGAGAACCAACACCAGTATTAGAAGACTTTTTTAAGTCCCACCTTTTTGCTGAGAACCTTCATGTGTATATTTTGAAGTTTGAAATGAGTGATTCCCAGCCATGCTACCTTGACACACTTTGTGATGTGATCAGTGGTGAGGGGTGTCTCAAGTAACTTGCCTGATGATGGGAAATTTATCCACTTCAAAATCAATAATGATTTACCAAGCAACGGGGAATAGGGGCTAACTCATAAATACGTACTTTCAGATTGTGGCAAGTTACATATGAGGAGATCAGTGAGCCATAAGAGACTAATGAGAGGACTTATTTTAAATAGGGTGGTCAGGGAAGGCCTCTCTGAAGAGACGGCATGTAACCTGAAACATGAAGGAGAAAATTCCTCCCAAGCAGACAGCCATGTGGGGGTGGGGACTAGGAAGGGGACATGAGCAGAGACCCTGATGGAGGAGACAGCATGGCGGTAAGGCCAGTGTGGCTGAGATACAGTGCGCAATGCAGGGGGAGTGAGGTGAGGAGGCTGGGTGGGGGCAGAGCATGGACTGACAGAAGGGTGCCGCGCCTGAATGCATGATTGGAGGTAACAGAATGGAGACGAGTGGAAATGGAGAGGCCAGTGGAAGGAGGGAGTGAAGAAGCTCAGATGAAAAAGAGTTGAATGGGGTAATGTCAGGGGAAACTGATTCAAGAAATGTATTCAAAATTGATTGTGGGGACAGAGCATGGAAGGTGTCAAAAGACACTTGCAAGTTCCGGATCCGAGCAGAGGGTAGGGCCGTGTACTGAGATGGGGAAGCTGCAGGGGAGGGAGTCTGTAGTTATGAGTAAGTTGCACTTTAAATATACATGAAGAAGAACGTCTATAGAATTGTTGGTCATTCACTCATAAAAATGAAAGAGGACTTCAGTTCATTTCCAGATGCGTCTGGGCACTCCATGCAGGTCCTCTGGACCCACAGCGAACAGCAGTCTAAATTACTTGAGAGTAAGTTCATGGTAAGTTTACTGCTCAGATGTGAATGCTGCCCAGGCGTCACCAGACATCACAGAAGATAGGCGTGAACCCACTCTTGGGAACATAGTCTTAAATTAATGGAAGAGTTTAACGCCCAGATATCCTTGCATTGGATTTCAGCTTCCTAGTTATTATTGGAAAAAGTATCAAATCTGGAACACTTGAAAAATAAATTTTTGGTGGAAAAAAATTCTAACTCTCCTACTATGTTTCTGGTTCTAGGCCATCTTAAATGGCTTCCTGAATGACTTCCCACCAGCTGTCAAGCGAACTACATCCAACATCGTCGAGGCTTCAGTTGAGATTTATAACAGAATGAGTGTTGATCTTCTGCCAACACCAGCCAAGTCCCATTACATCTTTAACTTGAGGGATTTATCCAAATGTGTGCAAGGTAGTATATGGACCCCCTCACTCTGTGACCTTCACCCTCCCTTCATTTCCATTCACCCCAAATCTCCCAGTAGAATTGTACGTACAGGGGTGTCTGTGACTTGCTGGAAATCCCATTGTATGTTCCTGTTCAAGTCACCCCAGGCTGACTACCTCACAGCTTCCCTCAAACAGCCAACTTCCCCTCCCACTTCTCACTCTCAGTTGATGACCTGTCTTCTGATTTCACTGAAAAAAAATAGAAGCACTCACACCAGAGCTGCCTTATCTTCCGTCTCCCAGACAACCTGCATCTGCCTTCCCTCCCACGCAGTGGCTGAGCTGTCCCTGCTCCTCTCAATGTCCCCTCTGGCACTGAACCCCAGCCCCTCCTGCCTAGTCAGGGATTTTGCCCTTAGAATTCCTGCTTCTCTTGTGCATCATCAACGCTTCCTCTTCTATTGCATCATTCCTAACAACATAAAAACCTGCTATAATACCTCCCATCTTAAAAAATAATTCTCTTTAGACTCGATATTCTCCCACTGCTACCTCCCCATTTTCTCTGCTCTTTCCAAAAAGACCCTTTAAAGAGTGATCTCCTTACTTCTTCCAGTTCTCTTTAATATACTCTTATTAAGCTTTTATACATGACACTGCACTGAACTAGTCTTCCCCACCTCTCCTGCCAAATTCATTGGTCAGTTCTCAGCCTGGACCTTAACATCTCAGCAGCTTTAGGCACAACCTTCCCCTCTCTCTCTCTTGAAATCCTTCCCTCTCTGTTCTACTAGGGCACATGCTCCTGGGTTCCCTCCTCTCTTACTGGCTGCTGTTGCTCAGCCTGTTTTGATGGCTGTCCCTCTTCTTCTCTACCTCAAAATGTCAGGGTGCCCCACGGCCTGTCTTCCATCCTCTTTTTTATCTACACATACTCCCTAAGTTATCCATCCATTCTATGATGTTAAATGCATCTATTCAGAGATAATGCTTGACTGTCTACCTCCAGCTTCCCTCTCCTCAGAATATCTGATTTGTATCCAATTCCCTTCTCAATGACCTCACTTAGATCCAGTTGGAGTTCTTAAACTTGGCATGTCTGAAACTGAATTCTAGCTTTATTCCTCTTCCCAGCCATGTGTACTCTGACCCAAGTAAGGGAACTAGCATTAGCTACTCCAGCCACAAACCTTGGAGCATCCTTGATTGTTCTCATTTCTTGGTGATTCCCATCCAATCCATCACCAAAATTCCTGATGGATTTACCTTCAAAATATATCCCAAATCTAACCATTGCTCGCCATTCCATCCACCACCGCTCTAGCCTAAACTAGTGTCATGTTTCACCAAGGTTTCTCACAGTAAGAGCGTCCTGTCTGTCTCTGGTCTCCTGCATCCAGTCTGCCCACTTACCTTACCTTAAACCCAGCTCTGCCCTCCACACGCAGCCAGAGGTATCCCCGATTCAGACACTCCTGAGGCTGCTTCCCTATCACCTGCCATGGGACTGAGGCTCTGTGATATCTGGACGCAGGTGTCATCAGACAGTCACAGAAGATAAGATGGCCACCTGCCTGCCGTCATTGCTTACCACTTGCCTTCTCACTGCTGCTGCCTGCTTGCTGCTCCTGAAATGGGACCTTCCTGGGGGCCTCTATACTTCCCTTGGAATATTCTTACCTCAGATATCCACAAGACTCATTTCCCTGTTCAAATATCATCTCCTCCTCCTCCTCCTCCTCCTCCTCCCCTCTATGTCCCTTCATAGCACTTACTATAAAAATCATATCCTAGATATTTATCTGCATACATGTGTATGTCTCTGTCTCTCCCAATAGAATGTCAGCTCCATCGGGCTGTTTGTTTAGTTTACCACTGCATCCCCAGTGCCTAGAATCATGCCTGGCACTGAATGAATGAATGAATGAATGAATGAATGTCATAGAGTGTCAGAACTGAAAGAAATCTTTTACAGCACCTATACAATGTCCTCACCTTATTTTGTACACAAGGATACCTACTCTTAGTTGCCCAGTGATCTGCTCTGCTCCCATCCAGTGTAGACTCCCCATCCAGTTCTCTTGGCTCTAAACCACTCTTAATATTTTATTCTCAACAAAGATTCAGACAAACTAAGGTATATGAGCATGTTTTAAATATCTGTGAAGTAGTATAAGTGAATGCTATTGAGCACTTCCATGTAAAGCAAAGACTGGGCTGTCTGAAATCCAGCTCCCTTTTCTGTCCTCATCAAAATCTAACTCACTACCAAACACAGATGAGATCTGTTGTACAATAACAAGGCAGGGAATGAACTAGGAGATAAGGGCTGATGATAGGAGCTGGGGCTTGGCTTGAAGAGCCCTGACCACCTCCTTTACCCCTCCTAATGCTCAGTCCTCACCACAATTCCCTTATCTTTCCAACTCCCATTTTGATGGCTCTGCAACTCTCTTTTCCTTTTCCTGCCATGTAACCTTCCTCTTCCTTCAGGAGCCTGGGAACTGTTGAAGCTGGCACACCATTCTTGCCACGGAATGATACAATATCGTGTATTCCTCATCCACTAAAATTTTACCCTCCTATTCATGAACTCATCTTTCCCAGGAAACACTGGAACATGGCTTTGTTTCTTTAATGAATTGCTTGGGAATCATTTCCTGGTCCCCAGACCTTGTCAAATTTAGTCATTTAGTTACCATCCTTCCTTCATGGCTTTCTATTCCTACTTTTTAGATAATTTCTGAGCCTCAAAATTCAGGATGCATTTTTATCTCGGACAATGATACATTATAAAGTATTCAGGGAATCC
>NW_017733006.1:0-1078 GCF_001890085.2 Hipposideros armiger
ATGGCATCTAACTTAGGACAAGGTGTATTCCCACTTACCTGGCTGAAGAAGCTTTGATCCATGACTTCCCCGGACTAGTAATCACTTCTCTGAGCAATCTATCCAAGTGTGCTAAACAGTTAATGTCTTCTTGCCCAAGATCAATTCTTCTCTTAACACCTGATTTTCCCTCAGGAAATAGTCTCTTCTCCAATCGAATCCTGATTTATTTATGTGGAGCGGATGTTTCAGGCCTGACCAACAGAGCGTTGCATTCCACTTTGCCCAGAAAGACTAGTTCAGGTACAGAAATATGAAATCAATCAAAGGCAATCAGAGTTAAACATGGATTTTGTGGGGCGACCAGCAGAAATGTGTGTTGACTACAGTTCACTCAAAGCTGTATGAAAGCAAGCCTGGAGATTCGGGAGACTGTAATTGGGACTCTCGTGTGCAGTGTATGTATGACTGTGAATGAAATAGAGAGGAAAGAAGAATCATAAGGGATACACAGAGAGAAACAAAAGTAAAGCAGATCCTGATGATGTTATGTGAGCCCTGGATTCTCTAGATACTGAAGAATGTTTTACTCCTGGGCTTTTCAGTTCAATGATCAAATAAATATCTCTCTATTTAGGGTGCTTAAACCAATTTAAGTTGGATTTTCTGTCATTTGTAGCCAAACATTTCCTAATATATTGTATAATTACTTCTGGTGCTCAATAGCATAGTTCAGTCTTTTTTAAACTTGCATAATCATAAGAATCAGTTGGTATTTATTAAACATTTAGATTCACAGATCACTCCTGTGGGGGTTCTGTTTTAGCAAAGGTTCTGTTTTTAAGAATGGTCCATGATGAATCTCATGGTTGCAAAGTATGAAAATCATCGTAGTCATACAATATCTGCAAAATAAGAAAAAAACTATTAACATGCTATCACATCTCATTTGCTAAATATTATATAATTCTCTGGTTTGCCTAGCAAACAAGCATATAACCACACAATCATTAAATCTTAGAGATGGAATAAATGGTAGATATAATCTGGTCCAACAGCTCATTTTTGCAGTGGGAGAATTGTAGCTGAGAGAAGAAAA
>NW_017733006.1:4063-5187 GCF_001890085.2 Hipposideros armiger
CCATACTTGCCTAAAGGAATTCAGATAGAAAAAACCAACTTCAGGAAGGTAACCTTAGCATGTTCATTTTAGCATATTTACATTAGCATATATGAGCTAAGTGTGGCAGACAGGGAAGATAAAAGCAAGTCTGTCTGTTCCAATCCTTTCTATGTTCCATTGTTTCTGGGTGACCCAGCAAGATTTTATTTACCACATTTGCTCTTTCTGATCTACCTGTGAATTGCCTACTTTGCACTTGAAATCGCAAACCCCCTTTTTCCTCTCCTTAGTCCAAAATGTCATATAAGTTGCCCAATCCAACTTTGGGTCTCATATTCTTATGAAACTCCTGTATGAACTCACATAATAAATTTGGTCACTTTTCCCTATTAATCTGTCTCCTAATAATTTGATTATTAGTTCAGCCAGAAGAACTTAGGAGGGAAGAAAATTATTTTTCCACCTCCACAAGTAGCAAACACCAAACTGATTATGAACTCCACCCATCATTCTTAAAGAAAACTTTCTATTAATCTCACAAAAAGTGGTATTCAAAACTATTTGTTGCTATCTCAAAACTCCAATATCCTTAATAACATGTTATTGTACAGATAAAATAAGCTACTGTCAATGTTCAGGTAAATCATTTTCTCTAAGTATCATATTTATTATTATATGTTAAAATATATATGCATTTACATAAGCATTACAGTCACATAAATTTATTGCACATGTACTTTGTACCACACACACACACACATATGTATATGAAATGTTTCTGAGTGTATATAATCTTAAAAGGACATATTTTTATCTATAATGAAAATAAGCAAATACTCATAGTTTAGAGATGGATTTGGAAGACAGAGAAAACATGTTTATGTCATTGTGCAAGATTTGTTAACATTATATTGAAATAAAAATAGAAAATTAAATAAAAAAGTTTAGTTCTGAAATAATCTAAACCACTCTTTCAAATTTGGCTGTATATCAAAATTAACATAGATGCCTTTCAGAAAAACAGACTCCTCATTTTCAGTCTATCAGATTAGAATCTTAGGAAGTGGTGCCGTGGATTCTGTATTTTGTTAAAGAAAATTTCATCTTAGTGTCTAGAGCAGTGGGTCTCAACTTTCCTAATG
>NW_017733006.1:7707-12751 GCF_001890085.2 Hipposideros armiger
GCCTGGAGCTGGATAGAGGAGCGGTGTCTCGGTTCCTAAGACCATCGAAAATATGTGTTTTCCTGATGTTCTTAGGCGACTCCTGTGAAAGGGTCGTTCCACCCCCAAAGGGGTCGTAACCCACAGGTTGAGAACCGCTGGTCTAGAGGATTATCAATTTGATGCTCGCTGAGCTTGTCTCTGTGAAGGTATCTGCATGGTCTAGAGGAGGAAATGGACAGTAGCTAGTGTCCTTTCCTACCTTTTGGGCAGTTACATATGTCTACCAAGACCCTTTGTATTCAATGTTTTGAATATTCAAAAGATCACCAAATTGAGATGTGTTTTTATATCTTTTGTTTTCAGCCAAACAACTATAGCAAAAATAAGATCGTTTGTATTAGAAACTATGGTTAGTGTTAATTGTTGAAAAGCACTTGAAAGGTTCCTGACCTTCAATTTAATTGAAAATTTGAAAATCAAGAAAATCAAGGTGATGATCTCTAATGTCTACACAGATGTGATCTAGTTCCCAGGGAGTAGTCCTATACATTTGTAAGAAAATCAAAGAGAGGGACAGGTGGTGTGAGAGATTTTTAATATGGTTTGTTGCAGTGCCTTTTAATGAAGTGCTATTTTCATCCTGTGCTTTTCCCAAAACCACAGGGTCAGTTTGGATCTTTAAGGATTAAAGACAGAGACATTCAATACATTTTTATGTGGAATTTTCAGTTCCTTGGGGTTTAAACTAACCACCCTCTGCACTGTGTGAATTTCAAATTATCTTAGAAGTTGATAGCCTCATTTGAAGTGTTAGGCTTTTGATTTGTTTGGATTTGTAAATCTCTCTGAGACATCCATCTAAGCTGCCTTGTTATATGAAATATAGTGACTAGATTTCCATCTTTTAAGTGATATTTCTACTCACTTCCTTGAATGAGAAAAGTATAATAGCTCACTGAAATACATGCATTTATGTGTGTATTTATTTTAATAATATTCATTTCACACTAAACTAGTCTATTATTATAAGAAATTCAAAGAAAATACCGCTACATATTTTAACATGTTAATGCAACACATTAATTTTCTTCCAGCAAGAAGTACATCATGAAGTATGATAAAACCATCAGATATGTCTTTTTGTTACCTATGTTTTCATAGGTTACTAGCGTCCTTCATTTTAATTTATTTTTCTTTCTTTATATGCCTTGGTTACATCCAGTTGGATCATTTTTTTTTTCATGTCCTTGTTGCTGTTTGAGCTAATGAGAAAATTTAAAACATCACTTTGTGAAATTATTTAAGCCGATGCCCAGAAAGCCTAAAGCAAATAGTATGGATAAGGCTGAATAATCATTTTCATAAATTTTCCATTTAACAGAAGCACAGTAACACTATGAAAAAAATGACTTGATAAAATTATAAAAATAGTAAACTAAGGAACATGGTTCAGATTACTTTGGAATTCAAGTTATCAATATTTGCTTTTTTCCATTGTAAGCACTTAATCCACAATAATCACATAAATCTATCACCTATCTAAAAAACATAAAATTTTATCAAATACTGGGCCACAACTTTAATTTCTTTATTTAGAAGGATAGCATAAAATATTTTGCAGAAAGAATAGTGTGTATATTCCCAGGACAGTATTGTCATCTCCCAAGCTTTCATTATCTCATGGCTTAGTTCACCTTCATGGTCTCAATGAACTGTGGCCAAACTTCTAGCACAGGTTTCAAGAGGAGGAACAAAAAACATCCATATGACTACGTAAGCGTGGAAGCTCCGAGGCTAGTCAAGTGGCCTTTTTAGAAAGGGGAGACTCTTTACCTCATAGACTAGTATGGACCTTTCCTTTTACTGAGTTAACTGAGACCTTCTGAGTTACCTCTCTGCTCAGCTTTTCAGAATGTTGAGGAAATGAACCTACATGGCCATTAAGTTTGTCTTTTCGATGCTGAGAGAGCAAAATCATCACTTACATACCTGCTACTGCTCCTAAAATCACACACCTTTAGAGAGACTGTCTTTGCTCCTTGCAGGATATTTTGTCCTATCCAAAGTGTCCATGAAGGAGATATTTGGTCCAGGCCAAACCATCAATCCTCTTTCTCACTGTAAAATTGTTTTCACAGTAATGGAAACCGAGTTTCTTCACCCTATTTTCAATTATTTGAAATGCTATAACCAAGTGCTTTTAGAGAGTTGATCAAAATGGTGTTATGGTATAGAATATATTTTAATTTTTAACTCAAAATTTCAAGAGCATTACAGAAATATTTTAGACTTCTTGATTGGCATATGTGTTTACTTTTAAATTCTGCTGGAATTACATGCCTACTTTCTAAGCAAATAAATGTAAAGAAAGAAGCACTCTAGGGAGTAAGACAAATAATGTAACAAACATTATTTAATATCTATTAGATCTTACGCAATTCTCAATTAATTAATTCTTATTAATTACTTCTTATCATATGTACATGGAAAAGCAAAAAGAATATCTCACGTGTTTTGCAATTTATCATCCTCTTTTTCACTGTCATAAATGTTTCTTTTGTGTAGTTTGAGATTTGTAATGGCTGATACCTGCTAAGGCACACAAAAATATTTTTAACTGCTTGTTCAGGTGCTGAATCTTATATTTCAGCTAAACAATTCCTGCTCTGAAAAGTTAAAATGTCAGATAATAAAAATATGCATTTCTCAAGACTAATATTTTAAAAGACACCTAATTTCTATTATTAGTTTCAGGTCCTCACGTGAAATTTAGAATATTCTAGAGAAAAGTAATCAACAATCTAAATTTATAAAAATGGTATTATACACTCAAATTTCTTAATGTAGGGCTAATTAATAAAAAGCAAAAAAAAAAATTCCATTCTTAGCAGTAGAACAAGAAGAATGGACTCCTCCTGACTCATCAAGATGTAAATTATTTGGCAGAAATATATCAGCATTTCTGTGCTAAAGAATCTTAATTCAAACTGTCAGGGTCAAAAAAAAACCTTTCCTTCCAGTTTTTTAAGTTCTTCTGGTTGGACTAACAATCAAATTAACAATGAGACAGGTTAATAGCAGAAAACGCCTGAAATGTATTGTCTATGTACAGACAGGTGCTATAAGAGTCTGAGTCCCCCAGGATGCGTTGAGCAGCTGAGGTTTAGGTGCGTTGCTGGAGCTAAGGAGGAAAGGGCAGGGAGTGTGTGGTTTGGGACTTCAGAGGCAAGAAAGTAATTCACATGGAGATGAAAAAGCAAAGAAATATTTGCTTGGGCCTTTTTAACAATAGGACACAGAGAGGATTTTTGAACAAATAAATGGGCCTTGCTGGATTCGTCTCTGTCCGTCACACATAAACGGTGCTTGTCTGTGATGATATCTCCCTTGCTGGAGCAGGTCCTCTATCTAAATTCCTTTTTGGCAGTTAGGGGGAAGGGCAAATGTTTTTCCTGAGTTACTTGTTTGTAAAAATGACCAGCTTCCAATAAATATCCCGAAAGGCTTATGTTGGGGTGAAAAAACTGCTTTCCTTCATTACCGATAGTTAATCTTATCAATATGGTTTAGTGGAAAAATAGCACTAGAAAACCTGGAACCCTATCATCAAATTAAAAGAATAAAAGGTGCATTTCTAGTAAAGGGAACTATGGCAAATCATAATTCTGACATTGGAGCTATACCTCCCCTTTAAGCTATACATCCAATAAGTTATCAAGTACCCCTCTAATGTCATATTCAAACATCCCCAACTCTGCTTTTTTTTCTAATTGCTATCAATAATCAAGTTTGTGTCCCTATCTAATAATGCCTACACTATCTAACAATCCCTATACAATTAAGAAACACAACCCACTCCACACATATCCCTTTTCTTAGATCATAGGCTCTTAATCCTATTAGGGACACTACCTCTTTCATATCCAAATATTTTGTAATATTCAGAAAGAAAATTCACAAACAGCGTAATCTACTTGTATGAATACATATATTAATTTAATATGTCTATGTAATGCATTTAAATGTGATAAGGATAAATACAGATGATTTATAATAAAATGTATACTAGTACATTAATGTTAAAAAGGAATTAAAAATTTAAAAAAATAAGATATAAAATAGCAGATTAAATTTGTGCTCAGTAACACAGAGTGAACTAACATAGCAATTAGAGAAAACATGCCAAGACACATGACAGGTCACTGTCACAAACTTATACCTAATGAGATATGATGTGCTCAAAGATGAGCTCTCCTTATTTGCATTGCGACATAGGGTAAAGCAGTGATGGATTGTCACCTGACCTGTATTTCCTCACTTGAAATGTCACCATCTGATGGAAATATGCTTTGTTTCTTTGTATTTTAAAAGACCTCAGAGACCCACATCTTGAGGGTGGCAGCATAGAATAGAAGATGTAATGAGGGGATAACAAAGTGATAATATAAGAGGTTATGGACAGAGAAGCTGTCTGGCAGATAACCAGACAAAATACAAGAATAAGACTGAAAAAACAATAAGCAGCAACAAATAACTACTTTAATATGTGATTTTCAAAGCATATATCGTCTGTCATGCTACCAAAAATAACAAAACATAATATGGAAATAATATTAAATATTGTATTAAGGAAATTGAGTGAAATGCTTACATTTATTTGTCTCTACCATTTTAATGATACAGTATGTGCTTCTAACTAAAAGGGGATTTTCTATTTTCAATCATTTTTCTCTGTTTGCTCAAATTAAATAATTTACCTCATTCCAAAGAAATTTGATTTTGTCTTAATTGATCCTAAAACATTTTGTAGTTTCATGAAACCAAGTTGTTTTTTCCTCAAAATACTTTTTACAACTATCTTTTTATAAATGTTCATTAACATATTACACAATATTTCAAATGTAATGATCAAGTACTAAAATGTCATATATATTTTTTAATAAGATCAGCATATTTTAACAATATGCAAGGGAAAAGCAATATTTTTAATCCTATCTTGATTTAACTGCTACAAAGATATAAATTGTGATAACTCTAAACAAGGTTAATTTTAAGTGTTATG
>NW_017733006.1:13475-29370 GCF_001890085.2 Hipposideros armiger
ATTCTTTCATGCCACTTTACAATTTAAGAATTAATATATTGTTAATTTATTAATCTTAATTTTCTTAATAACGATAACAACATCTGTGGTCTTGATTAAATAGTCTTGTTTTCTAAGATATGTAAATGAGTACTCCACCAGTTTATACAAGCAGTGACATTGGAAAGTCAAATATATTGCCCATAAAATAATTCATAAATATTGGCAGACACGGTGGCCATTCTTAATACTTTTAAAAATAACATTTTAATAATTTCCATTCCATGGGAGACAACGTATGTTAGCAGTTAAAGCACCATATTGACACATGATATTTTCATACAATTGTAGTGAAAATATGATTAACTGCAGTTCATCACATAACTTATTCAAATCTTTTGCCATTGTATCAATCCTTCTTGAATCAGAATTACTTCCTAATGCAGTAAGGGAAAATATATTTTTGGGTTTTTTTTTTCTTCCATTCTAGTAACCTCTTCCAGCTGACAAGTTTATTTATTTTTTTCCCTAATACTATGTGGCTTGGCATAGTTGATGGTCATTTAAGCTATTCTTAAAGAAACAATAGTCTCTTTCCTTTTTTTCAATGTTAATTTAAAAAAAAAAATTTATTTTAACATTAAAATAACAGTGTAGAGATTTTAAAGTTTTCTTTAAATCTTGGAGTATGTGTATTTTGCTAATGTTATCAGCAGATTTCATTATAAAATATTCTATTAAACTTAAAATTTCTTTGTTTTATTAGATTAAAAATGGTGTTGGCAGATTAGGTACATTGATAATTGTCATTTGTGACATATATTTAAAATCTAATTTGAAATATACAACCAAATAACATTGATGTATATTATTTGTACTTAACATGTTGGACTAAGTAGCAAATCCATAAGAAGTAAATATTTTCAAATATTAATATGAAGTCATGTACAAACACAGATTGGCAAGAGGTACTATATTGGCAACTAAAATCCCTGAATTGTTTGCCATTAGCTGTATGATACCTAATATATTCAATTACATTTGGTATATTTGGAACAGCTAGTATAACTTATCCTCAGTTTACTTATTAGATTTATTTGTAGAAAATGCAATGTCATTAAAGCCAGGCAAAAGTATTTTTTGTGTGGATTTACATTTTAAAAGATAAGTTTAAAGAGATTTTTTTTTAAATGTACTTCATTATCCATCAAGGAATTTGAAAGTTGTGTGAGATATGAAACCATCATTTATGGTTGAAGCTGTCCTACCACTGGCAGGATGTCTTATACCTACAGTACTTACCTACCAAACGGCAGCATCATTGCTCTGATATTAAAACAAACAAACAAAAAGGCTCCCAAATGCAAATAATGTGCTCTCGGAATTGCACTGCATGGATGAAATTCGCAACCGTATACCATCAGCCTCTTAATCTACCTTGTGTACCTGCTAAAGAACCTTATAGATAATGTCATTACTTTGCTTAAAATTTACAAAAGTTAGCTTCAAGATTCCCTAGTCTGGCATCCAGTATCTTCCATCACCTGGCCTCAAAACACAACTCAATTTATCTCTGCCAAGATAAGTTATATTAATGCTTCATTTAGTGAACAACTTTTACTCATTTTGAACTGTTTTTCTTTTCCCTTTACGTAGTATTTATGTTGTTCTACACTCTACTTCACGTATCTGTATCTCTCCTTTTATTAGCCCATTATGTGGACTTGGTGTAGCTATATTATTCATTCTAATTAGGTTTATCCAGAATTTTTAGTCACTAGAAATAAACTCCTAACATATGCAAAATTATTATTCTGTGCCACAAATGTTATTCACACACCTATATCCACAAATAGAATAATATTAAAGTTTTAAAAAAACATTCTTGCATTAAAATCTTTTGGAAATACAGTTTGTCCCAAGGCTCAAATAACAAGATGCAAATATAAATATATTTTTCAGATATTCAATTACATTTGATCTATGGAAACTTAATAGATTTGCTTGGTTCTCAAATCCTTTTTAATTAGAGTCATATTCTCTCTGAACTCCTAGAATTTCCACGGTATTTGTCCTTTCACAAAAGTGAGATTTAGGCCCAGTAAAACATAAATAAATAAATAAAGCTTATAGATACAGTCTTAGCCTGTATGTACATGTTTAAATCAAAATGATCTATAGGTTTCAGTGGGGCCAATTTGCTACATGATTCTCTCACTGACAGAAAAGCTAGAAGTGACAATCCTAGCTGTTGAATACACAATGAGCATATGTCACGTTAAATTGGGTCTCCAAAGCCATTCTGTTGCAGAGTGATCTATCACAGAAATGTAGACTCAGCCAGATACTTGTTAAACTCTCTCAAGCCCAGAGAATCCAACATTAAAGGAAAATATGCTTTCCATGTTATATATGAGTCCTTGAACTAACAACAATAAAAATATACATAGTTTTATACTTATTAATTAAAGATATAAATTCACAAAGAATGAGAGAACAGAAAGAATTGACTAATGAAAAAAAAAAGAAAAAAAAGATTATATTTAGAAAATTGCAGGGAAGATATTAGTAGGGAGTCAACCATGAAAAGAACAGGTTACTTCCTTCGTGTTAATTATATCACCGAACTGAACTGGGCTCTGCCACTTGTTAGATGTCAGCCAAAATAACCCTCCAAGTTGATTGTTAGCAGAAACTTTATTGCAAGCCAGAAAGCAAAGAGAGTACTGGGGATATTTTCCAAAGCAGTGCCTCCTGGAGAACAAAAGATCACAGTTGTTTGCATCATAGCATGCTGAGATATGTTTGGGGTGATCATGTGCAGTAAGCAGATATGGCTGTACATAACACTGCATGAACAAAAAATGGTGGTTTAGCCCTGCTTGTGGTGGAGATTTCAGTATTATAATGAGAAAAGTTTCTGCTAAGGGGAGAGTCCTTTGGCCTGTTTAACCCATCTGGAGCGGTTTCTAGTAGCTTCCTTATTTTTACCTTCTGGACCTGAGGAAAACAACTCAGGCAAGCACTGTTAGAATTCCATCAATCAAACGAGCATAGTAAATGTTTAAGCAATTATATAGGCTTTCTCTAAGTCCTTAATCGTATGTACCAGCTAGGTAGGCTACAATTACAATTAGAGAAAATTGGGACTAGCCTAGAATGGCCTGGTATTATACAAAAATATACAAAAGCTAGAGTCTATTCAACTCTACCACTTTTTAACTTCATGACCTTGTTCAAATTATTTAGTTTTTGTGGGACTTAGTTTTATCTAATTTTCTTGGGTCTTAGTTTCTAATTTGAAAAAGAGTTGCTGGTCTTTATAACATCTTTCTTTTATTAGAAACTCAAAGCTTGTTTATGGCCTATATAAACAATTTCCTACTCAGGTTGTTTTTAGAATTAATTTTTTAATGAATCTTTTCCCTGAAAATTATCTTTGTATACCAAATGCTTTGGTTTGCCATGTAAGCATGTGTAGATCTGACACACTATTTTATTAAAGAGTGTTACATTTTGTTTTGTGTGCATGTATATGTGATATTTTTGCTGAATTAATTGCCAAACATTTACAGATGGTCCTATTGACCTATTTCAGGTTCTTTCAGTGTTGGTTTAATAGAATGTCTACTTATTCCCTAGGGCACTTGGTCACTGTTCATCCTTGGTTCACATGGAAATCAAACCACAACCCTAAGTCTAGATTGAAGTCATTTTATTTTCTCCCTCAATTCACATAAAGTGATGAGAATCAGAAACACTGTGTTTTAAGCCAAAGAGCACACGTGTGACTACTTTACATAAATTTGTATTGCAAAATATTTTCACTTGGACAAAGGGGATAATATCACCAATAAAGTAGCATAAATGATTCTTTACATACATATGTGTAATATGTATGTATGTAAATTTTTTTCTTATTATCAACAGAAATTTTTTCTGTTGATCATAAAAAAATCAAATTACATATGTACTATATATAATATTATGTACATATTGAGTTGTCGGAAAAGTCATGACACATTTTTGCAACGAAAAACAGAAAAAATACGTCATGGCTTTTCTGACAATCCAATATTTCTATTTTGCACTTATATATACACACATTCATAAAATTTTCTAGAATGAACTAGATGTTTATATACATTTGTGCTAAAAATAAATCTATCAAAAAATCTTGAAGAATTTTAACTTTTAGTAACACAATTTTACTGGAATAAATGTCTCATCAAAAACAAATATAAAATTGGATGAAATATATGACACAACTCTTTTCAGGCCTTCACAATAGTCAGTTCAAGACTGGAAGTCCTGAGGGAAGAAAAACTCATGATTTCCCTACTAATTTCTGTTTCTCTGCCTGGGAATAATTTCCCAACATTGACTCATTGAATTGGAGTCCAACGGACCATGGCTTATCCAACACATGAGGAGGAGCCAGAGAACAGACAAAGTGGCAACAAAGAGAAGGGAGGCACAGAATGGAGTCCCATAGCAAAGGCCATGTGTGCACAATCTGGGAGTCCATGGCTAAGAGCTCTGCTGAGTATTGATGAAGTGTGACTACCTGAGGTTCACCGGAGAAAAGCTACTACAAGGTTGAGAATAAAACACAGGTGTTAAAAACCAAGTAGTGCTGATGCACTTTGGAGATTTGGTCTAAATGAAGCCTCATTAACAGTTGCCCATCCAACCCAAGTACCATGAAGACAAAATCATAGACGTAGAGGCTCATTTAGACTAAAGGTTTACTCACATCCTGCTGAAATGAAGCCTAAAGCCAAGCCCTGACCAACTACGCAGGGAACTATAGCAGTGACATTAACTTCCACAGAGTAACCAAAGTAGCCATAACCATTAGACATACTGTTATATCACGGATAAGATCTTGGAATGAGTACATGAAGTACAAACTAAGAATATCTGAAAATACTATGGTCTTTAGTTAATAACACTGTATCAATATGGGTTCATTTGGTTCATAATTGTGACAGCTGTGCCATACTAAGGTAAAATGATAATGACATAACAACCATGTAATCTCTTAGCAATTTTTTAAACCTAGAATTGTTCTAAAATATGTCATTTTTTTATTGTTAGTTTCAGGTGTACAGAACAATGCAATAGTTACCCTTTTCACCCTCACAAAGTAACAACACCCCTCCCCCCATCCACTGCCCTCCCACCCCCGATATCATGCTTATCTATTACAATTCCATTGAATCCGTTCCTGCACTCTACTCCGTGTCCCGAGTTTATATGTATATATAATTATAGTTGACATACAGTATTATTCAACATCAGTTTCAGAAATACAATGCGGTTATCAGGCCTCTACATCAACTATGAAGTGGACTCCCCAAAAGGGCATTTTTAAAGGAGGACTGTGTGATACCACTGAACAGCTTACATAATAGTTAAACTTAGTGCGACGTTTGACAGGAAAGAAGACTGAGGCTCAAAATACATTGGAAGAACTTGCCAAAGGAGCTAGTACATGTTGGTGATCTTAAACCCTGAGGTCACCCTGATTGCTTTTCACTATAGTTCCAACTGTAGATTTGTAGAAACTGAGCCTAAGAATGATAGTCAACTGACTTCTGTAGAGAGAAATGCAAAATGCTAGGATTCCATTGATGGATGTGAGGTTATTATCCTTTCTTACTGCTAGTTTTCAAGATTAAATAAAATGACTGGAACTTTCTTCACTATTTTTGCTTTCTTGATCAGGATAAAAATCTTTTCTGCAATATATGAACTAGTCCCACTATAGTTAATTCATTTCATTTAAAAAAAAAAGCAAACCATCTCAGAGAATTTTAAGAATAGTGGAAGATATGATGATCATCCTAAATTTAAACTCCATTTCTTAGACTCTAAACTTAATATATTTTGCTTTTCTTACATAAAAAGAAAGTTACTTATCAGTGTGTTCACCTGAGGAGACTGTCTTAGAAAAAGAATGTATATACTTTCAACTTTATTTTTTTTAGGTTGTGTAATGTGTTTTCCTGAAGCTATTTGCACATATCCACCTATTTTTTAATACATACAAACTAAATCTGATTTAAATTTAAATGTTACCTCCCCCCCAAAAAAAAATGTTAAGCCTACGTAGAAGCCTTATGCTTAATTTTATTATAGTTGTTGGTCTTGGGAATCTTTATGTCTCCTGGATTACTGAAGAAATACAATCCTGTGATATTAAGTATTATACTGTAGAAAAATTTTGTGTACAGAGAACAGTTTTGTGTCCCAAATCCTCAAGTCTCTTAGGGAGTTAGAGTTCCTCTATTTTTTTTCTTGTTTGATTTCTTACTGTTGCTGAATTGATAGTCTCATTTTACATATTGTCAACTGATGGTCATTGGTGCCAATTCAATGACAACAGGAATTCCCAGTTTGGGATATGGTAAAGAAGGAAACTTTATTCAGTGCAAACAGCTCAACTGTGATACAGCATGCGGGTGAGAACAGCTCAATTGTGGAACAGCATGGTTATGAGGAGGTCCTGGGGTAAGGAGGCCCTAAGTCAAGGCAGCTCTGTTCTGCTCCTGTCTGCTCTGCCTGCTCCAGTCAGCCCTGCTCTGCTCTGCTTTGTGCCATCTAGCCTGCTCCGAGCTGGCTACACTCCTTCAGTGTTTCAGCTCCAGTAGGGAAAACGCAGTGTTCTGTCTTCAGTGGAACAGAAAAGCCAGAGGGGAGCTGACTTACATAGAGAGAAGTCCCTCCCTCTGGTCTCTGATTGGTCTGTTCTCATGTAAATGAGGAATCCAAATCCTCAGTTTGATTGGTCTGAAAAGTACTATCCTGATTGGTCAATAGAGTTGTTCTGATTGGTCAGTGAAGATGCTAATGTAGATATAACTGCACAGCTCAGATTGGAGGAGGGAATTCTCAGTCCTATTGGTTGAAAAGGTGCTCCTTTGTAAGGATCTCCTCAAATGGCAGGAACAAAGTTCAGAGAGCAGGAAGTTTAGTGCAGGCTTCTCCTTGAGGCATGGCTTGTGTGAGAATGGCTGTTTAGAAATGACTGCTCGGCTGGTTTTTATGTTTTTGTTTTTTGTTTTTAATTTGAGCTCAGTCACTATGAGACCTTCTAGGTAGGTATCTTCTTTCTCAGGGATATATATATATATATATTTATTTATTTATTTATTTATTTATTCTGCCCATTCATCCAAGTGTGGAACAAATCATGTCCCCCATAGTTTACCCAGATACATTTTATACATGTCAGCTATTGGTAAATATTTCTAAATAGTGTAGATGTTTCTAAATAAAGTAGATTTTCACTAATTTTGATTGCCCAGCATTTTACTCCCCCTTTTTGGGGGAATATTATCTAGATGTTGTTGCACCTTCACTATTCAGGCAATACGCTTCAGTAAAGCTCATTCCAGCCTAATTCCAAGGGATAGTTACATGGCATCAGTTAAGGCAAGCTGAACATTCCATCTCTGATTGCCTGATACACATCAGACCAATCAAGTCAAAGGGAACAGAACAGAAAGGAAGATGTTGGAGGCACTACTGGAGGTCTGAACCAAGCCATGTCAGAAGTGGGCACTCGTTCTTTATTTTTTACTTGGTATGATCCAATGAATACCCTTTGAGCTGAACCACTTTGGATGAAATTATAGAATCTGCAATTAGAAAACTACTATGATACAGTGTAGGCAGAGGATGAGAGGAATACTGTGAACAAATTATTATAACAAAGAGTAAATAAATAGCCCTATTTATAAAACATCATCTAATCACCACTATGAATACCTCAGAGATCATCTTTTAACTTCCGTTCCAACTTATAATTTTACTGGCTCCTCTTTTTTCTATCACAATTCATTCTGTTTGCTTTCTCTCCAGGGATCCCTTCCCCTCTTCGTCTCTGACTGATTCATAAACTAAGCATTTCGCTTAGTTTATTATGAAGATAAAATGGAATTTTTACAGGATTGATCAGCCAAATTTTTTTTTTTTATTTTAAAGGCAGTGCACACTCAGTACAAAATTACAAAGGCACTAAAGGGTACCCAATGAAAAGATAGTTTTTCTACCCCCACTGTCTCCCAGATATCCAGTTTTCATCCCTAGAGACACAAATTGTTACCACTTTAAAATGAAACATTTGAGAAAATATTTGAACTTTTCTATGGATTTTTAAAGAAAATCAGTTAATTATACTTTCATAGAGCATTTCAAAAATTAATATTGCTTCAGGTAAGCTATAATAAACCATTATGCAAAGAATATATAAAATAATTAGAAATATAATGTTATGCTTCTTAGGAAAGTAGTTGAAAATTGTTTTTTCTGTTTGCTCTTAAATTTATTCCATAAAAAGTATTAATAAATATGTATAAGTTAAATAAAATTTAAAAAGATGATTCTATCCTTTAGTTATTTTGTATGTATACATATTTATTTAAAGTTTACATCAAATGAATAAAATAATATTATAAATTATATAAAAATAGATTTTAAGATATGCAGATAAAATGAAATATTCACTTAAAACTAATTGCCAATTAGTATTTTGGTTTCTTTTTTAAAATTGTACATACTAAAATTAAAAATTAAATAGTTTTCACAGCTCACCAAATCTTTTCAACTATGATTTAAAAAATAGATTAACTGGAAAAAAAGCATATTTTAAAAAGGAAAAATTAGGATATCAATGAAATGTAAGAGTATTATGTTTATTCCAACTAGACACCTATTCTTGGAACTCAGCGTGGCCCAATTGTCTCTTTCCAGGCTCTATTCACGTATAAGAGAGATGGACCTGCAGAGATACATATATAATCATTATACTATCTAGTTGTTTTACATTGTTTTTCATGTAGTGCTTTTCACTACTTCTTTTGATTACCTGAGAAATGCATAAAAATAGAATCAAAGTCTTTTGGGAATAAGTAACCAAAAGGACTGAGCTACATCTGCCATCCTCAATCTTTTTTATTGTTATTATTTTGCATTATTTCCATTATTTTAGAAAAAAAATATTTACACATTTTGCTGAAGAGAATAGATTACTCTTATTCAAGTTTCATGTAGTGCTCAATGTGAACTCATTTTTTTCTACCTATATATCTTATATTGAAATACCTGAAGCAGTGGTAAACCTTTTATACTTTTTGTAGGTAGTAATTTTACTTACTTTATACCTGTGAAAATTGCACTGTAAAGAGGCACAGTTTACCAAGTATTAATGTTCTCATAATGTCACCATAACAGGCTATTTTTTCTCCCCTTGTCACTAACATAATGGCTTTAATGTAATAAGAATGAAAGGGCAGGTCTCCAATGTTCATTGAAACTAAAAGATAGAATGTCCATTTCTAATTCCAAATAGAGCTAGTAAGTATAGAGAAGGGGAACAGAACAATGTGATCCATAACGCAAAGGAAATCAAGTTGCAGTGTTCCTGTTGTGGAAAATATACATTTGGCACCAGAACCATAGACATTAATTATAGTTCTAATACTGGTTCAATATAATTTTTTAAAAAGAAAAATTGAAAAAAGTGGAAAGGATTTACTTAAAAATTCTAAGGACAAAAAGGATAAAAAACAAAGCAGTGTGTCAAGTTTAAAATTCAATGAGTTGAAAAGAAAAATATCCTTTCACAGATCTTAAAATCTCTCTTCCATGGGCCCAGACATAGTACAAAAAATATATTTTTTTTTCTATTATTTACAAACCAACACATTCAGTTTATTTCTAAAGGCTCAGCATGCCTCTGTTATGGTGCTTCTGTGAAGAGCTTAAATGATGAATAAGCACTGATGAAATCTTAGAGAAAATGTTGAGTAAATCTGGTTTTTGCAAAGAGACTGCTGAACAGGAGGATTGTGGGGAAAGGATGTGAAAGTTCATGTTATGAATCTGAACTCATTATAATAAGAAAAATTCAATAAGTTCAGCAATGTTTTAAGTGATATTTTATTCTTTGCATCTTTTCTATCAAGGAAGTATACTTTTTGGCAAAGATTTGTATATGCATTCAAATAATACCTTCTATTTGTGCAAGATTTATACTTTATAGGACACTGTCCCATATATTACTCAATACGCTTGTCATTTTTTCTCTTATAATCTCACCCAAATGTTTTAGTCTTATCTCTCAACTGATATTTAAAAGCATTAATAAGCTATTAAATTAAGGATTGTCAAATGGCTGAAAGAGTCTTCATCTTTTCAAAGCTTGCACTAGTTGAATCTAATTTTCAGCATCTCATCTCTTTTGATGTCATCATGAAAGAGTCAGCTTCTAGATTCTCTGTTTATCTTTGCTAAATAATATACATATAAATATATAGCAAATTAATAGTGTTACTAAAGAATGACTGAACGCCAGAGCTTTGGAAGAAGATACTGTTAATGAGTTGAAAACATGCGACAGGGAATACATGAGATTGTATAAACTGTCATGTTGATGCTTCAAGATTTCTTTTTTTATCATTTCATTTCTGTTTGAGGAAATTCTTTTGGCCATTCTTTAAGGGTAGATCTGCTACAGACAAGTTATTTTTTGACATATTTTCCTTAATATGATATGTCTGTGTTTCCTGTTTCATTCCTGAAGGACAGTTCCACCAGATACAGAATCTGAGATTGATAGGTACATAGATAGATAGATAGATAGATAGATAGATAGATAGATAGATAGATAGATGATAGCCCATAGAGGTGAGCTCTATATTGGTACTACTGTCTCTTCTACACATGTGCTAATTTAAAATGTCACTCAGAAACTGTGATGCCAAAGGAAAAAGCAACAGCTGAGATTGAACTGGCAGTCAATGGGGCTGAGGGGCAAAGTTGAAACTTAAACACACATAGGAAGAAGGAACCTGGTAAGTGTCATGGGTTTACAAGATAGCTCATTTCATAATGGATTAGAGTAATCAGCACCTACATTAACATCTGAAAATGTAAAGATAAATAGTCACTGATGGAAGATAAACATCATCAGAGCTTCTCTGATGTTTTTAATTCTCTCTATATGTTTTTAAGTATACAATGTCTGTGATTAAAATTTAACCAAATATGCAAAAATACAAGAATTAATCAATATCTTGGAGAATAACCAGACAGAAGAGACTTAAGTGGAGACTCACTTATTGTAGATAATGGAAATGAGTATTAAAATAATTGTGATTAATATTCAAGAAATTAAATATGAAGATGAAGAACATCATCAGAAAAATGAAAATTGTAAAAAAATTAAATGGAAATTCTACAACTTAAAAATATAGAAATTAAAATTAAAAACATAGTAGACTTAACTGGAAATACCACAGTACTAAGAATATATAATTAAAATAAAAGATAAGCCATAGAAAGCTATACACACTGAAGAATAAAGTAGTAAAAATGAAGGCTAATATAGAAAAAATATAAAATGTGTATTGGAAAATTAATAAAAGACAGTAAGTCATAGTTTCAAAACTTGCAATGAACTTTAAGCAGGGTAAGCACAAAGAAAACCAAGCCTGAAACCAAAATAAAATAAAATTTTAAAAAAGAAACCAGCTAAAAGAAAAGAAAAAAATTAGACGGCTAGATTAAAAGAAGTAGGAATGACATCTTCAAAGCAATGAATAAAATAAATGACAAACTATTGTTCTAGGTCATCAAAAATATCCTTCAAAACTGGAGACAAAGTACAGACAAATAATGTCTGGGAAAAATTATCACCAGAAGACTGACATAAATGTAAATACTGAAGGGAGTTATTAAGTCAGAAGGGAAACAACCACAGATGGAAACACAATTAACATGGTAGTTAATGGTGAACAATTAAAAACATCCTCCCCTCCTCTGAAATTAAAAACAAGACAAGGCTGCCTGTGATTAGCAGCTCTATTTAACGTTGTACCAGAAGTCCTTTTTTATACCAAAAGTAAAAATAAATAAATAAAAGTTTAATAATTGGCCCATGAGAAAAAAAAAAGCAGTCCTTAAGCACAGACAATGCATTTATATGAAATTTAAACCAGGAAAGACAAGTCTTGCATCAGATGTCAGATTAGCATTATCTTTGTGGAAGAGCTAGAAGGTTGTAATAGGGGGGTTGGGAGAAGACAAGTGGTGATTGCCTGGGTGTTTTTACTTGGTGGCAATTCTTTCAACTCTGTAGTTTATACCTTGATGAAAATTTGCATGTGTGCATACACACACACATGCACACCTGGCAGAAACCAACTGGTCCACAACTTCATTGGGAGCAGGAATCTTTTCCTAGAGCATCTCCTTTCAAACTGAATTTAAAACTTCCGTAGTTGGGGCAACACTAATTTTTGAGTCATTGTGCACACTAAAATATTAACAATTGGAATGTGAGATGGTTTTTATTACTCAGTGTTACAATTTCTAGGTATTTAACGATCAAATCCTTTTGCTTAGAAAGTGGGAAGATGTAAAATTACTTTAAAAAATTAATTAACAATGAACAGAAAGCAAATAGCAACCCATTGTAATAGATAAAACGACAGAAACCAAAGTGATAGCATTACCTGGTGCTGGTGATTTGAGTCCAACTGATACCAACTACAATGTCAACTTGGGGAGGCAAGTAACAAGACTCTTCTTTGTTCTTCTCACAGCATAGTATTGAGAAAATGAAGACTTGTCATTTATGACAAAGATAAAATTAGTTTCTGATATCTGGAACTGATTTGATGTTCACAGGTAAATATCAATATTATTACAAGCTGACCATTTTGTTCTCCATTTAGACAAAAACAATCTGGCCATTTACCAAACTCAGATTAGGATATTCTAAAACTATGATCAAAGGAGGCAACAAAAAATGTTATTTTATAATTTTGCCTATGCAGACAAAATCAAATTTGCTGTACCATCCTCAAAAAGCCAAACAATCCACTCTCTTGGCAAATGAGTGACAGCTACTTCTGTACCAATTACAACTTTATCTTCATTCTACTCTCCCTTCCCTACAGATAAGATTTATTGAGATGCTGAATCATAGTATTGCCCCTGATTTATGACAACATTTATTTAATCTAGGACAAACCTCTGCTTCCTTAGACACTCCACAAGTCACTTAATTCCTAAATCTTATGACAGTTTCCTCCTATATCAGTATTTTCTACTTGAGAACCACTATTATGAATTAAAACGACTATTTTGAATTATCTTAGGGATGGAAATTGCAAATCTGCAATTCTTTGTGGTCAGTTATTGGAAAATCATTGTGTACTTTTGGTGGTGTCATGCTTCTTTGATTTTTCATGCTCCTGGAAGTCTTTCCCTGATGTTTTCACTTCTGAAGAAGGAATCACCTCCTTTAGTTCTTGCTGACTGGCCTTGTGAGAGAAATATGTTCCATTAGTCCTGTTAGGGATCCTGAGACAGTCTCAGATCTTTTCTATGAATACTCCTGCTCTGCACTCTCCTTCCCTCTTTTGGAGGAGTTCTTAAGATCGCCTGCCTTCTCTCAATCCTTCGAAGCCATGCTGGGTGTTGACAGCCTTCCATTTGCTTTCCCTAGGGTGGTGCTGAAGCTCCAGTTTGTGTGGTTCCTCCTAACTCTGCAGAGCCAGGCCAGCTTTTTGCATGTGCCCACCCACTAGCCATCAAGGCTCACTGTCACTGCTATGGGAGCACACACAGGGAGCTGGCCCTGGGGTTGCAGGGTGTGTGAGTGAGGCACGTGGTGTGTTGGGGGTGCCCATGGGCCAGTTGGAGCAATCTGCAGGTGAGGGGTCTCTGGTCTCTTGTGGGTAGGCTCCCTGATGCAGCCATTGATATTGTCGACTATGTAGATACATCCCTTTGATGCCTTTCAAGAGCCCTATCTGCTATTCTCCTAGCTGCTCCTCACCCCACTCCCCAGTCATGTAGCACTCCTGGATTGAGCTGAATCTGTATTTTGGATGGAGAAAGGTAGAGGTGAGTATCTTTAGCAGTGTCCCACACACCTGAGGATGCAGGACACTCACACTCTCTCACTTTCCCTTGCAAGGAAAATCACAGGCCAGAAGGTTTCTTTTGGCACTTAGCTCTGCCTCTATCAGTGAAGGGTGATACAGGTAAAGTGAAGCTGTTTCTCTTACCCTCTTATGCAACAATCTAAGATTTGTTGGTCCAATGGTTTGCTCGAACTTCTCTCGTTGACTCCTGGACTATGTGGGTGATTGTCTAAATGGGTGTCTTTGAGGGAAAATGATAGAAGACTCCTATTCTGCCATAATGATAATGTCAGTCTCTCATTATTGTCAAATTTTAAAAGTCAGTTTCTTATGGAATATTTAGTTCATGCTTCTAAAATGTTACCATTGTTATAAATAAAATAATAGGTTTATTTGACTTTTTTCATGGTAAAATTATTTTTCACATATTTTATTCCTAAGGTTCAGGAAAACAAATTATATAAACAATTACAGTAAACAGAAATTAATATATAGGAAGTAACTCAAGGAGTAACATAATAATCTTATGTGATGTTTGGGTAATAAATAGTACTTAATAATTACATTATTTTTACAAAATTTATTCAGTTAATCAGAATACGAAGGTGGATATTGGATTTTATACATTGAAATAATCACAAAGATAGAATTTGTATACCTTGTTATATTATTATAATTAGCAGACTGTAAATCACTAAGTTATAAAGTCTATTTCTTATGTAATGCATCTTGGAATATTATTAATAGGAAACTGAACAGAAATAATGCTGTGGTTAAACTCTATTTAGAATTTTTTAAAATTCATAAATAAGAGTAAACAATGGTTTATGTGAATTTCAAATATGCTTTATCTGCATTTGTGAAAAGTGCACAAGCTCAGAAGATTTCAAGATTACTGTTTTGCCTTTTTTTCCCTTCCACATTCTTATCTTAAATATCATATAGCTCCATTTATTGTAGAGTTGATCTGGTCATTTCTTTCCTAATTCAATTATGTTTATTTTTCCTAATTCATTTGTGTATTTTCACTCAAAAAATATTTTCCCTGCAGGGAGAAAATGAGATTGTTCCCCATGCATCATTATTTTAATTCCCTGTTTGTAAGTGCACATGCACTTTTAACACTGTATCAATTATACCCATTAAAATCAATGTTTTTGAAAAAAATAATTCAACTATGTGCATTTATAATTTAAACAACTGAAATTTTTGTCTTTACATCATAATGAAAGGAAATGTCTACCACTTAAGTAGCTTTGTAATGGCAAAATTCCATATGTCATTTTGAAAATTATACACTGGGTGGATTAGTACAACAATTTGAAAAAATGTGCCCCTTCAGGTGAATTTATTAACCTAATAGATTATAACAAATGACAACTGCCATCAAGCTTCCATTTACTGTTGTATAGCACAATAAGCTACCAAAAGTTTAAAAAAGGAAATTGTCAGATGTCTACATTATCATCTCATGTAAAATTTTAGGCAATATTACTCAGACTTGAATTTTAAAGTAGTGCATCCCAATTTTGGCAAATATATTGAATCATCTCAACAACTTTAAAAATTCTGATGTCTGGGCTGTTTTTACAGTG
Organism: Hipposideros armiger; assembly: GCF_001890085.2. Lineage (NCBI taxonomy): Eukaryota > Metazoa > Chordata > Mammalia > Chiroptera > Hipposideridae > Hipposideros > Hipposideros armiger. The sequence goes on from NW_017733006.1 coordinate 28,993, forward strand.
ATTCTAATATAAACGTCTGGTGTGGGTCTGAGCAAGAGTTTTTTTTTTTAATAAAGTTGCCACCAAAAATATAAAGCATAGCCAGAGTTGAACAACATTGCCTTAGAGTCAGCTATGTGTTAACTTTTAAATAGCAGTTATTATACCTATTATTCCTTGTCATTACAGAATATTACCAACTACAACTAGCTATGACATTAGTTCAGCATTTCAGATTTGGGACAAAGAAAGAGTTCAATTCTGTCATAAGTAAGTCAGGATGAAGATAAATATTTCAAAAAAAGTTGAAAAATTATAATATTTGAAATTTATCTTTGTTAGACCAATATGGAAGCACAGGTTCCATTGTTTAATATCAGGTCAATTAATTGCTTTCCC
>NW_017733006.1:34870-35979 GCF_001890085.2 Hipposideros armiger
TATGGAAGGGAATGGGTTCTTGACATCTGCAGTGGCATAGATGGATGTAGAGGGTATTTTGCTGAGTAAAGTATGTCAGACAGAGAAAGACAGATGCAATGTGATTGCACTTAGATGTGGAATCTAAAGAACAAACTAGATAAACAAAATAAAAACAAACTCATAGATACAGAGAACATATTGATAGTTGCCAAATGGGAGGGAGTTTGGGCGAGTGGGTGAAAAGGGGAAAGGATTAAGAAGCACAAGCTGGTTGTTACAAAGTAGTCATGGGGATATAGGGTATAGCATAAAAAATATAGTCAATAGTATTGTAATAACTATGTATGATGTCAGATGGACACTACAGTTATTGGGGTGATAGATAGAAGGAAAGTTGGGAGGCAAGGTGAGATAAGTGAAAGGATTGAGAAGTACAAAACAGTCATGGGGATGGAAAGAAAAGCATAGGGAATATAGATAAAATATGGTTATAACTGTGTATAGTGCCAGGTGGGTACTAGACAATTCAGGGGGATCACTTCTTAAATTATAAATCAATAGAAATTAAAAATTATCTAACCCCTATGTTGTATACCTGAAATTCATAAAAATAATATTGAATATCAACTGGAATTGAAAATTTTAAAAAGGAGGGGAAAAGGTGAAGTGGCATAAGAGGTTCAAATTTCCAGGAATAAAACAAATAAGTTGCAGGAATGTAATGAACAGTATAGGAAATATAGTCAATAATATGGTAATAACTCTGTATGGTGTCAGATCGTTGCTGGGCTTATCATGGTGATCACTCCTTTAGATATGTAAATGTTTAATAATTATGGTGTACACCTAAAACTAATATAATATTGTATGTTAGCTTAATTTTAATTAAAATATTCAAAAAATTTAAGAGAAAATTCTATTTAATTAAAGAGAGAGTAACTATTAAATAACGAATCAGCAGAATATATATACTTTTAAGACACAGTAATCATTATATAAATGGAGCATTTGTGGTGGTTTGAACAAAAGGAATTCTTTTTTTTTTTTTTAAAGATTTTTTTTTTATTGGGGAATTGGGGGGATGGGAACAGTGCTGGGGAATTGGGGGAAGGGGAACAGACAAGTTG
>NW_017733006.1:36559-40216 GCF_001890085.2 Hipposideros armiger
GTCAATTTTTAAATCAGTGCTAGAGAAATTGCAGAATAATTCACATAACAACTCAGCTCTAGCTCATAGACTCTCATATTTTCTTCTCAGTATCCATCAAGACTAACATGACACAGCAATCTGCAGGAGGGAATGATTTCACACAGGCACGTGAACTGTTACTTATAAACCTATCTTTGGTGATACTAATGTAGCCTCCAATTTAATCGATCCAAATGTATGTCTGTTTGGCATTTACTTAGTGCCTGCTGTTTGCCAAGCATTGTGCTACTTGCCCGGGGTCCCTAGCTGTTTCTTTCTAGTGGATATGTTAAGAAATTAAAATCTCATTATGTGTTAACAATAGTAAACACTGAAAAGTTTTCATAATGAATATTATCCTGTAGCTGGAAGCAGCAACATCAGTATACGTGATAAATTTTGTTTCGCCTTAATATAACATTATTAATTTTGACATTTCTATTCACATTATAAAATATGTTTACACTGACATTGGGCTTCTATCCCCCCTCCCCCTTTTTTTCCTTTTAGAGAATGATAAACAGGAAAAAAGCACAGAAAAGGAACCCATATCTCTTTTCTCTTAAACATGATCTAATGAAAACAGAATGTTTAATAACGGAAAATTGTAAAATGTAAATGTGACCAAAAGGTCATCTCAAATATAGTCCATACTTGGAAAACATCAGGCATGTTTAAAGTTACATTAGTTTGAATAAACTGCAATCTAATAATACAGGTATGTTTCCCTAAAAGAAGTTAATGGGATGGCCATAGTATAATTTAACAGATGGTTTTTATTGTAAATAATTTTGTAAAATGGATGATTTTTCCGAGGCTTTTATTGCTTCACCTTGGATTTGACATTATAGACTGAGAAACTGAAGTGTTCACATGACCCACAAACACAGAAGTAGGTCCCAGCTTGGATCCAGAGACAACTCCAGGAGAACTCCTATGGATTTGGCTCAAGAAGGCAACAGAACCCCTAACAGAGAATCTGGCACCTTCATGCAGGGTTTTTATGAATCCAATAAACAATTTGGATAGTCTTGTGTAGTCATCATCCTCTTTCAAAAATCTGTGAATTATTTGGAGGCAACTTGTGACAGATTAAAAAAATATCAACCATGGCAGTATAGTTTTCTAGAGCCTTTTGTGGGCTCAACGTGTTCCAAGAGAGGAAATGAGATGTATAATTCACTGGCATTTTCATCAAATTCCGATTCTAAATACAATCCAATCTCTTCATAGTAAAGCAATGTGGATAGCATCAGCCTCTCACAACTGAAAATCACCTGTTTGGATGATCAAGACCCACTTGGTCCTTAAGAAAACATTTCACACAAAGTAATGTTTGTGTCTGATAGCAATGCCATTAGAAATAAATATTTATTAGTAACCAAAATTCCTTAGCTATTTGGCATTAAATAACACACATATAAATAACCAGTAATCAAAGAAAAAATAAAAGTAAACTAAGATCTAGAAGGCAATAAAAAGGAGATTATGAACACCAAAATACCTGTATTTAAAGAAAAACTTCTTTAATTAAAATGATGAAAACAAAGAAGTTTATATTTACCTAAAAACTTTGTAAAACAGGGAATTAGTCAAAATAAATAAAACACATTAAGAAAAGGAAGTAATGGTACAAGCTGAAATTAATGAAAACCAATAAAATAGATAAGCACCTCATAAAACACGTAAAAAAGGAATATGCAAGTAAATAAAAATATATATCAGGATTGAGAAAAGGTACATAGAGATAGAACAAGCACACTCTACTCTGTCTCTTTCATTGAATGCAGCTGTGAATTCTGGATAGAATTCATGGAGGAGCAATTTGGGTGCTCTGAAAAAGAAACAATAACAGGTAGATAAGGGAAGAAGGCCAGAATTTGAAGTATCACTGAACCGTTAAGATTACAATTTATTTTTCCACCATATCCCCTACCTTCCACCCTCCATCTTCCACTCCCACCTGCTTTCTTCAAACCCTANAGCTCCAGGTTGAGCTGTTGTTCAGCATCTTAGCTGTGGAGGGCAGTGTCACTGGCCCTCATATGTGGGATCCGAACCGGGGGCCCTCTGGCGTCCCAAGCCAGTTCTTAACAATCGCGCCACTCGGCCGGCCCGAACAAAAGGAATTCTTCACCTAATAATAGCCTAAATGATATAGTTTATACGAAATGATGAAAAGAATCTCAGACAAAAAAAATTGTTGTAACTTTGGTGACTATAACCTTCATGACCTAGAAAGAAATGATTTAATGGAAAGAAAATTAAATTACATCTATGGTTTATTAAATAAAGGGTAGGAATCAAAACTAGCACAATCTAAATAAAGGTATATTACTCAAGTCAAATTAAATGTATTGCAAAGAAAAATCTGTACTTATACAGAAGAAACAATATTTTGACTTCGTGAAAACCAAAACCTACAGAAAAACTAAATATTGAAAAAGCTCTTGCTTACTTTATAAAGTCATCATTCTATGACATAGAGTACCTTGTTACATGCAGAACTTTCTAATAGATGCTTAGTATATAAAAAGTATTCTATTAATAATTAATATTAAACATTTTATGGTGTAAATGGGACAATCTAAAAGTTGAAAACATTTACTTTAGTTTTTTTCTTTAAGAACACATTTAGAAAATGCAACATATACAACTAAAAACAACTTCATAAGATACATTGTTTCAAATTTAACCCTTTAAAATTTTTGATGTAATTATATGTACATTCATACATGTCTTCAAAACATAAGATAAAAATCAAATTATTCTTATAGATTTATTTTTCCATTTACTATATTATACTATAATATACTATATTGAAAGTGCACATATAAAATTTATAACTCTGACACAAGACATAGTGAAATATTTTACTTTCCTTTCTGCATGGATTACCAGAATGAGGAATATTATTTTCTCTCTAAGCTACCTAATGACAAAAGTTATCCAGCTCTTATATAACTAAACTTTATGTTGGAAAACTAGTGTTGGTCATCACAGTCGCAACATTCAATTTAAACAGAACTTCAACAGTCTCTTTTGGTTCATGATTTATGTTCTGAACATAAGTGAAACTGCCCTAAATCCTTTGTAATTCAGACTAAGTTTGCACTTGTTTTCCAAATGTTCCTGATTTCCTCTGTGCTCTCCGTCTCCTTTGTTTGCACGTGTGCATTCTTTTGTAAAAGCTTGCTAATGTGGTCAGGGTAGAGAAACACTGAGATACTTGGAAACACAGATTTGTCACAGTCTGCTCAAGCGTCTTTGAAAGGAAGTGACCAGTTTCCTCTCTCTAAAGTTAAAGCTCACTACCTAGACTATATCTTCTTTTTGTTCAGGGGGAAATGCCTGCCTGATACAATATGTTACCACCTCAGTCTCCCTACTGTTTTTCTCCTACAAATTTTCCAACTAAACATGGTGTCAAGACCATGTGAAGAAGTTTTTTTTTTTTAAGTTTGAACACCTAAAAAACAACAAAAAAGAATGTGCTTCTAATACCCAAACAAACATTCAATTGAATGTTTGGGACAAGAGCCTTATCTGCTGAAATTTGCCATCGCAGTTGTGTTGGATGGCTTCTAGTTTGGAAGATTTTGGGATAGGAGGAGAAACAAATGGGGAGAGAGAAAT
>NW_017733006.1:46616-116433 GCF_001890085.2 Hipposideros armiger
AAATAAAAATGAACAAGACATCAGGGACATCTGGAGAACCATATATGACTTAACATTTGTGTCATCACAATACTTGAGAGAGAGGGAAAAGGCTGCAGTACTGAAAAATATTTGAAGAAATAATGTCTGAAAACATAATAAAATACATAATCCTACAGTCTTAACCACTCAGCTATATCCAAACAGGGAAAACTAACGGAAATATTTGCCCAAGTACAACATAAGCACTTAAGACAAAGAAGTGAGTACTTAAGGCAAAGAAGTAATGGAAAACAGCCAGAGAAAATGATATATTATCTATAGAACAATGGTTTTCAACAGGGTCAATTTTGCTCTCCAAGGGTCATTTGGCAATATCTGGAGACATATTTGTTATTTTCAGTGTTGAGGGGTTTTTCCTGGCATGTATTTATTGGCTAAAAGGCAGAAATGCCATTTAATATTTTACAGTGCACAGTACAGGCCCCCTCCACCTAACATACACACTCACAAACACATACAAAGCAAAGAATTATCTGGTCCAAAATGCCAAGCGTGCAAAACTGAGAAAACATGCTGTATAGGAGCAGTAATTTAAAAGACTGGATTTCCATCAGAAACTGTGGAGGCCAGAAAGAAGTGATATGATATTTGTAAAGTGCTGAAAAGAGAACTTTCAACACAGAATTCTATATCCAGGGAAAACAAACTTCATGAATGAAATGAAATAAAGACATTCTCAGAAGAAAGAAAAACTAAGGGAACTTTTTTTGCCAGCAAACCTGCTCTAAGTCACTAAAGGAACTTTTGCATACAAGATGGAAATTACTCCAAAAAAATAAATTTGGAAATAAAAACAAAGGAAAAATAACCAAAATTTTATATATAGTTCTTCTCCTGAGTTCTTTAAAATGTGTTTAAGTGCTAAAAGCTAGAATTTATAATATTATCTGATGGGGTTTTTAATGTTTGTAGATGTAATACATAAAATAAAATAAGTATATTTGGAAGAGGGCAAAGACATCTATGTGGTGGTTCAGGTTTCTAAGTTATACTTGAAGAAATAAATATTGACTCTAATCAGAATGTAAAAAATACATACAGTTTAGTCCATAGAGATACCATTAAAAATGTGCAGATATATAGTCAAAATCAAAATAGATAAATTAAAATGAAATGCTCAAAATTGTTCTTATAACCTAAAAGAGGAAGAAGAAGGGGTGGGGGTGGGGGGAAGGAACAAAAATAAAAAGGAACAGATAGGAAGTAAATAATAAAATTATAAAGCTACATTAAAGCTTATCAATAATTGTACTAAATACAAATTATTTAGATATACCAATTACAAGACTTTGTCAGAATGAACTAAAATACTGATCTTTTGCCAAGTACTTGCATTCACTGAGTGTAGATGGTGTAATCTATGAGTAGATCAGTTGGCTGGAAAATATAAGTTCGAAGTAAAAATTGAAATTTACTTATAAAAATAAAGTTATCAATTCCAACTTGATTGGACAGAATTATGAGAATATATCATCAAAAATATCTCAGTATTTTGTCTAAATCTTGAAATGGCAAAAATATATTTTAAAATATTTTAGTATGGCTGATAGATAAATTTGAGTATTGATTATACCTAGAATAATATAATAACATTAGCCTAGTTACACATATAATAGTCTATTTTGATAAACAATATATAGTCGATAGTACATTGAAGTTTATTTAAGGTGTGTGGTTCATTTAATAGAATTAGTGTATATTATTTTTATATGAATATTAAAGTTTATTCATTGCATATAAATTCCTTAGACAGAGATATAACCACATTAACCTTTAGGAAAAGCACTGCTTTTCATGGCAATTCATATAATGACCTAGTTTCCAGGAGGGCATTTTGGTGAAAAGTGATGTTGCCTGTACAGAAACGTCCCTGACACAAATGATTCCCCCTTAGCTAATTTGAATCAAAACACTGCTGTAAATATTTCACAATTATTAATGGAAGACGTATTGAGAAAAATTAAAACACAAATAGTTTCTGCCTCAAAAGTTTACATTATTTGCTAGTGGATTCAAGTTGGCACTAATACTGGCACAGAAGGAAATGCCAGAACAGCAAAATCAGGCTCTTGAGCATCAATTTTCTCCCAAACAGCTCCATGTATGTTTGTATATGTGTGTGTGCATGTGTGTGTGCTGTGTGTGTGTATGGGGGGTGGGGGAGAGAGAGAGAGAGAGAGAGAGAGAGAGAGAGAGAGAGAGAGAGAGGGAGAGAGAGAGATTGTCAAAAAAACATGGGATAAAATAATTTTATGGAAATTGAAAATACTCGTGTGAGCCCATTTTAAAAATGATGTATTAACTTTATATAATGGAATCAAAGGAAGAAAAGCTGAATGAAGTATTTAAGGGAGATGCTTATTTAAGGACTTTTCTTCAATTATGTCATTCTTTTATTCTTTTATTAATATGTATCTATAGAGCACAAGTCTAACAAAAATAGGTTATTGAAACTTAGATATCAGAATGAGGTTATAGCTCCCTTTTTGGTTTAGGATCAATAGTTAAGAGAACAAAGGTTTGAATCTTTTCAAATGTACTCACCCAGGATTTATTCCTCAGCCTTGTCCCCTAAACCACCTTCATCCCTCATGCTTTCCCTCCACAGGCAAATATCTACAGCGTAATTGTGGATTGTTATTTTCTGAATTCTGGAGGATATAAATGTGATGGTAAAACATTTTAATGGTTTTCAATAATGTAAAGTGAGCTCCTTATTTTCTGATTGTCCCTGATGATGTTAGGAGTGGAGTCATTTGCAAAGGGTAAATGGACACAAGTGAAAGTGGGTCATTTTAGAGAATTGTGTACGAAAAAATTGTGAAATAATAATATCAACCAGTGCCTTGAATTTTATTATCAATATACACAAGTTTATGGATTTCACACTTTAAAGAAGGGGGCTATTCTATTTTTGCCTACTTACACTACTTAAATTTCCATTCAAGAGTGAAGAATTTCTTTCTAAGAAAACAGAAGGTTTTGTTGCTTCTGATCTGACCTCGATGTATAAAGGAAAAAAGGAAGAGCCTCCTGGATGACAAAACCCATCATTTACATACAGTAGGTCAGTTCTTATGAGAAATATGTTCTGAGGCAGCTCTGCACTTACACTCTGCAGTAATGGTGAGCCCTTTTCCTCTTAAGAAACTAGTAATTGCTGCATTCACCCCAAAACGTCACTGAATCTTACACAATTCTACTTTCTTTAGGTACAATGTGGCAATATAAAGCAAACTCAAGAGTAAGAGAAAATAATGGGGAAATAGTAGTTCAGACTGAATGATATTAATAGAAAGTGAAATGCATTTCACTTTTACCATGAGAAGAGAAATAGGTTAGCAAATATTATGGAAAGCATAACAAAGTAACGGAATTCTAAATATGCTCTCTGTGAATGAAGGCCATATTGATGCTGCTTTCTGGTTGGTATTTTAATTTAAAAAAAATTTTTTTTTTCTGTGGTTTCATTGTTAGCATATAGAAATGCAATGGATTTTTGTACATTGATTTTGTAGCTGGCAAATTTACTGTATTAATTTATTGTTTCTAATAGCTTTTTGGTGGAGTCTTTATCGATATATATATATATATGGCATCATTTCATCTGCAAAAAGTGACAATTTAACTTCTTCATTCCCAATTCGGATGCCTTTTATTTCTTTCTGTTGCCTGATTGCTCTGACTAGGACTCCCAATACTATGTTGAAAAGTAGTGGTGATAGGGGACAACCCTGTCTTGTTCCTAAACATAGAGTGAAGGGCTTCAATTTTTCACCATTAATTATAATACTAGCTGAGGGTTTGTCTTCTGACTCTTTTTCAACACTTGTATGATCAGTGTTTTTAATATTAGCCATTCAAACAGCAGAGAAATGGTATCTCATTGTGAGATTTATTATGAGAAATTATAATGATCATGGAAGCTCAGAAACTCCATGATCTGCTGTCTGCAACTGGAGAACTGGAGTCCCAGGGGAGTCAGCGGTACAGTTCCAGTCCAAGCCTGAATACGTGAGAAGGAGAGCCAGCAGCGTAATTCCCGGTCTGAGTCCAAAGGTCCAAGGACCAGGAGAACTGATGTCCAAGTGCAGAAAAAGATGAATGTCCCAGAATAAGCAAGAGAGCAATTTGTCCTTTTTCTGCCCTTCTGTTCTACTAAAACTATTAACAGATTGGATGAAGACTGCCCATAGTAATGAGGGCTATATTCTTTACTCAGTCTATTTATTTTTTCTTTCTCATTCTGTCAATCCAAATACAAATAATCTCTTCTGGAGACACCCTCACAGACACACCTAGAAATAATGTTTTACCAGCTATCTGGTATCCCTTAGCCAAGTCAAGTTAATGCATAAAGTTAACCATCACACCATGTATTTATTATAGCTGGTGTTCTTTATTCTTTGTGTAGAACTAAATTTTAAAATGGTATATTTTTCTTTGTGTAAGCAACGATATTGTTAAGTTATCAGTTCTCTTTAAAATTATCTATAGATGTATACATTCAGGGCTGTACTCCTCTCCTCATGCCTCCTCAAAAAGCAAAAAAAATCCCAGATACGTCACAAAATCCTGTTGACACAATCATTTATCATTAGGAAAATGTAAACTAAAACTAGAATGAGATTCCACTACATACTTATTACTATAGCTAAAATATTAAAAAAATTCTGACGTGTCAAATGCTGGAAAGTATGTGGAGCAAGTAGACATCTTATATACTGATGCAGGGAATAGAAAATATTATAACCACTTTTGAAAAAAATATATAGTTTCTTATGAAATGAACCATACACTTAACTATATGTCTCAGAAATTCTATTCCTATGTATTTATCTAAAATAAATGAAAACTCATGTTCAGATAAAACACTATATGCACATGTTAATAGTAACTTTATGCATAATTGCCTAAACCTAGAAACAACCTAAATGTCCTCCAACATATAAATGGATACACAAACTAGATACATCTTTGCAATGAAACACTACTCAACGACAAAAATCAATTAACTCCTGATGCAGGAAAGAACATGTGAATGCATTATGATAAGTGAAAGACAGCAGATTCAAATGGTTACATACCGTATAACTCTGGAGGGGCATTTTTGTAAAGGAACACAAGGAGATTCCTTATGTTGAAGTAACTGTTTTATATCTTGATTATGGTGGTAATTACATAACTGGATTCATTTGTGAAAACTCACAGGACTGTGCAACAGGATAGGTGGATTTTAATTTACATAAATTACATCACAATAAATACTACATAAATTGAGAAAGAAAATTTTAATTTTTATGGTAAAATTAAAGTTCCCCAAACACAGTTTGCTATATTATAGTAATCTGTTGCACTATAAATGCTTACCCAGCTTGCTTGCTTGCTTAACAATTAAATTTGAGTTCAAATGCATACTAGTCACTAAAACGTTCATTTCAATAAAAAATTATTGTAAAGAATTTAATAAGAAATTAAATACTTGTTGTGTGAGAATTGAAGCATCATACCAGAAAAGCAAAAGACAAATTTTATTATTATTATTATTATTATTATTATTCAGAGTAAGTACACAAAAGTGGCATTTGTAAAAGGAACTCTTGAGTTTCTGGTAATTGTCGCTCTTATAAAAATGGATAAACAAAATTATAGATTAGATTAATTTAATCCACCTACTGCTCAGTTGGTAAAAATTTGTTCAGCATCTTTTATGGATCAGACAGTAAGTACTCAGCATTTCTGGTTCTCATTTCATTATTTTTTGTCAAATCCACTGAGATTGTAATCACAAATAGAAACACTATTCTAGGAGTAAAACTAGAAATTATTTAGTCATTTGTGTGCTATGCCATTCTCTTTCACTAATTGCAGAACGAACTAGAAGTAAAGCAACATACCATACAAGTTTGTTTTAATGTGGGTCATTCAACTATTCCACCATTTATTATGAATTGTCAAATTTTAGAACCTTGAAAATATCTATTTAAATATAAGGAAAAGTACTTGAGCTACAGAAACACATTACTTCTTTCATCTGTATAAATGAAATTTCTAAGAGTTTGAAGGCAAAGGCACAGGAACTTTCATATAGAACACTGAAGGGCTGAGAAAATTAAGCAAAAGTATATTACTAGCAGGCTGGGTGGGATCATTAGCATGCATACCAAAAGGTAACTATACAAAACTTGCATAATAATTAAAAAATATTGAATCAAGAAGTCTAGTTCCACAGGATTGGATTGGGTGCATTTGTTTACTTATTATTGTATCTATCATATCAGATTCATTTTGAACAGGAAGGGCTAACTCATAGTACCTAACACAATTCAGGTTCTCAAAAGGCTACTAACTACTACTAATTACTGAATTTAATTTAGTAATCCTACAACCACTTTATAACTAAAATCAAGCCTGACTCATTAATATTACTATAGTGTTCCCTGGAAGTGCTATAATTATGTACTTGCTTTTTCCCTGGATTTTAGGTATGATTAGAATAAGGTGGGAAAAAATAGACCATAAAATGACTGATATTAATTGCTTAAATAATACAGAATCTCTTAAAAATCAAGTTTCCATCTATCGCCTCAAGGAGCATTTGGACAAGCATTTGAATAACTTAGATTCAAGATAATGTAACTGGTTAAATTAATTCATAATAAAAGAAATGCACATAGATAATAGTTAAATTACAAGACAAACATAAATAAATATAGACAGAAGAAATAAATATATCAACTATATAAGTTAATATGATTGCTACGAGTCAAAGCAAAATCAGAAACAATGGGTTATACAGCTCTCATTCTATAACAAAAAGAAATATCTCAGTTTTGATAAAAGATATTTTCCTGAATTTATGTGTTTATAAGATTTGGTTGTACAATATTTATACAAAACCTTGGAACAAGTTATTAATATTGCTTTGAGCAATAATTTGATGCTGCTAAAGCGTTGTGTGCCTCACAATTGAAGGCAAGAAATTTAGTGACCTTGATAGAATTGTATAGTATAATGTGATTGTTGATAGCTGAATACCCATTTATTTTTCTTTATATTCTTTTTCTAACAATATATTTATTCTATAATTATTTGACCTATTCTTGTTCTAAGACTGACATCATGCAAAGCACTTAAAATTACCTTAGTTTTGTGGTATAGGTTTAAAAGCCTTCCTAATCCTGGCAAGGGGAGATGAATTCTCACCTAAGATTTTTATCTGATATTGTTTTCAATAATTTTCATCAGTTTTTAAGCTCAATAATGGAAAGAATATTTACCTCCTAATTTATCCAAAATAACATACAGAACAGTTGGAAAACCCCAGAAACTTGGGTGGTTTTTCGTTTTTCCTCACACAATTTCAAATAATTGGCATTAATACAAATATTTACTGCTGAGTAGAGTGTGCTGCTGGGCAAATTAGTGAGCCATGGCTGCATATTACGATTTCTCAAAAATGAAATCAGATCATTTTTCCTTGAGAAATCAATAGTGTTTAAGATAATTATACTTCTTTTTAGCAGTGATGACACATAAATATACTCTACTGGCTATATACGTCCACACAAAATACATAATACCTGTGTAGAAGTTAGAGTTTTCAGTGTGTGAAAGGCAATTGGTAGCAAACAAAACAAGTCTAGGTTGTGGTAGAATATATACCTGTCAGAGATAAATCAATGTCATGAGTATTAGCAGTGCTTTTCCCATGCTGGTGTGAGGGCACTAAAGCAAAGTTAAAACTCTTAAATTATTACAATTGAGAACGACACAATAAAACTTCCCTCTAAAAAGCTTAGTTTCTGAGAGGCAGATTTTTGGGCCCTACCTTAAAACCAAGTAACACAAGATCTTTAGGCAATGACCTCTGAGAAGCAATAATGGAGTCACAAAAGGCAACTCTATTAAAAAATACTGATTGGGCTAATAGCTTGCCCTGTATCATGTGAAGTAGTAGTTTGTGAATTGAATTTCCCCGCTGATACTTTTAGCTCTGAGTGGATCGCTTAAAGAGGATTATCCATCTTATACAACCAATGCAGTTTCCATTTTCTGTCTTAGCCTGGTGTTCAAATGAAAGTGATTGAAGGACCAGAGCATCTTATTTGTGCCTGCAGAAGGCTCTTGGCAGTTTTGCCAAATAGGAAAGTCCTTGAACAGTCTGATCTTATCCTCCCTAGCCATCATTTCCCAACAAGTCTGAACTTCAGTCATTTATTAAAATCAGAGAGATCTCTGTGCTGTCTTCTGAATGTGGCAGATAAATTCCCATCTCTGTACTTTGTTTACAACATCCTACTATCCTTGTCTGACATTCAGTCTGATTAGGCAGTAAAATGAATTACTTAAGAGCGTTCACCCGAAGCCGGACAGCCTGGATTTGCATCCTAAGGCTGCCATTACTATACTTTGACAGTCACCCATTTTGAGACTCTGTTTTCATATACATAAAGTGAAGATAATTACCTTCTCAGAAGGTTGCTGTGAAAATTACATCTCATATTATATTTGAAAATTTAAAACTAAGACGTGGCACACAGCAATCGCTATATGAGTATTGATTCCATTATTTGATCAGGTTTTTTTTCCATCTTTCCAGTGTGAATTTGACCAAATAATGTTGTCGAACTGCTATAGTCCATTCAGACTTCAACTTCTTCTGAATTTCTAAAGCAATAACAATATCACATGCATGTGCTTAGTAACTTGCAAATTGTCTTATACATTTCATTACTATTTATGAAAATATGTGATTAGCACTTTAAATAGGTAAATTTTGTTTTATTTCTAGGGAGAATAAAATCAACCCACTGTTAGGAAAAAAGAGACCCGAATTACTTTTTATTGATTGATTGAGTTATAAAACCCATTTATAAAATTGAAGAGTGTATTCCATTGCTTGATTAGAAAATGTCAGTACCACTGGCCTTATTTTATTTTGAAGCCCCAATATGCTGTTAAGCTTACTCAGAGAACTTTTATTGCAAAAACTGTATTTTGAAATTAAAAATGCCAATTTTTAAAGTTTATATTTCTGGGGTTCTACTCAATCATTATGTACATCATTTCCTTTAAATAATGTTAATTATAGCTGTTTCAAATTTATGCAGATTTCTACAGTGTCATTTCTGAATCTATTTTTGTTAATTGTTAATATGCCTAGTTATGGGTTATGTCATTATGTTTCTTGAAATGTCAGTGACAAATGTTGGCTATTATGTTGTTAATTATTAACCTGATAATTATTTATTTTCATTTAAAGAGCATTGTTACTTCTGGTTTCTTTTTAGAATACAGGAAGCTGGTAAAATCATTGCTTCATCCTTAAACAAACCAATTAACAAGCAAAGCAGGACAACCTGAGTTTTCACAAACATTCTACAGCTGATCATAGATTTGGAGGTAAAAGGGAAAAACAACTCACCTGAAATCTAAGGAAAAACAAGTATCTACAATGAAAGATAAGACATGAGTATTTATACACCTGGGTCAAATGCAGCCAGACACTAGTAAGAAATCAGGTAAAAATGTTAAGGCGTTGGTAAATGTAGTGTGTGGGCAGCAAGAAAACATAGGAACCCAGAAAGCCACAGATACAAGGAGAATACACATCCACACATGGCTTCTACCCCACAAACCGTACAAAACATTATTGGTGACAGTGTGATACTAGAGTCATTTGAGGTTGGAACTTTGTGAGAGAAACAGTTGCTGCTATGGAAAAAACAGTGCCTCTTCACACATTCTTTCTCCCTTTTCTCCTCTAGAAATAAGATTGGTAAAAGATGTATATTGTAAGTTATATGACAATAATTAAAAGTAATTTTTAAAAAGAGGTATGAATAAGGGCCGGCCGAGTGGCTCAGTTGGTTAAGAGCTCGCTCAAGAGTTTGAGCTCTGAGCAATAGCGGTTCGAGTCCAGCCCGAGCTGAGCAGCCGCTGAGCTGCCAACAGGTAGCAGGATGGCTCAGCTAAAAAAAAAAAAAAAAAAAAAAAAAAAGAGGTATGAGTAACTGGTCAGTAGTGGAGATAAAATGGAATTATTTTTAAAATCTCAACTCAATAGAGGGCAGACAGGAAAAAAAAGGGAAAGAAACAAATTTTAAAATAGAAAATAGCAACTAAGATGGAATACTTTAATTAAACTATACCAATAATCACATTAAATGTAAATAGTCTAAACATACAAATTATTACACAAAGATGGTCAGAATGGGAATTAAAAAGTGGAACCCAAATAAATAATAAAGAGAACCATTTTAAATATAAAAGCATTTATGGGAAAAGATACGCTGCATATACATCAATCATACGAAAGGTAGAGCAGCTATATTAATTATATTAATATAAAAATGGTGGACTTCTGAACTAGAAATACTGCCAGGACTAAAAGAAGGATTTATATAATGATAAATAGGTCATCCTCCAAGAAGAAAAACAATTCTGAATGTGGATAGATCTTATAAAAGACATAAATATATATGAAATATAAACTGATAGAACAGGTAGGAGAATCAGAAAAATCCACAAATGTGTATATGGAGATTCCAACACTTTTCTCTCTGTAAAAGACAGAGCAAGTAGACAAAAAATCAGTGGTATTATAATATACTTGAACCATGTTATCAACCAACGTGACCTAAATAAAATGTACTGAAAAATGCACTTCAAAACATCAAATTCTTATCATTTTCAAGTGAAAATGTTGAATATTCATCAAGAGAAAATCATATTCTGGGCCATAAAATAAACCTTAACACATCTACAGGAAAGGAACTGTTTTAATGATATGTTTTCTGATCATAATGGAATGAAATTAGAAATCAATAATAAAAGCATAACAGAAAATCTATCTCTATTATTGTGGTAAATTGCTCCCTCCTCTTCAATTTTTTTGGAAAAGTTTGAGAAGAATTGACCTTAATTCCACTTTAAATGTTTGGTAGAATTCACCTGTGAAACTATCTTACTTTACTTTAAGATTCAAGACACCTGCTCTTAATGGGCTCCAGTAACTGCATTGCCTTTCCTTATTCTTATTATCTAAGGGAAATAACAACCTTCCCACTTTTGTTTGCTTCTGAGTGTGTCAAAATTCTACCCCTCTGTAAATAGTCTCTTCATTCGTGTCTCTTTATTGAAACCATCTTAGTGAAATTTTCTTTACTTCCAGGATCCTCACTGGTATACTTGCTACATTCTTCTATGCCTCAAGAAATCTGTGTTTTTTGTCACCTCTGCCCAAGTTATTTCTCCCCAGATGTTCAGTACTGAACCTATTTTTTATTTAAGTCACAACCCCAAATCACCTTGTCATAAAACCTCTCTTTAATGAACTATCACAAAATACCTCTGATTATTATTTTCTTAGAAATGTACTTTTTGCTTACGAGTTCTATTTTTATCAGATTTTCTTGTTTACTTGTCTCATCTGCCTTTACTCTTTACTACTATGTACTTTTTCTGCAAACAGGGATTTTATCTCTCATATTTACTTCTGGTTCTGGAATTTCAGAACTTAAAACAGCAACTCACACAAAGTTGACACTCAGTAATATTGAGTAAATTAATATTTTGCTAAATATACTCTTTATGGTGTTTCAGCATGTTGTTTTTTTAATTAAAATTTTTTGGGTGACAATTGTTAGTAAAGTTGCATAGGTTTTAAGTGTACAATTCTGTAACACATCATCTATATATCATACTGTGTGCTCACCATCCAGAGTCAGCTCTCTTTCCACCACTGTAAAGGGGTCAAATATATGTTATTGGTTTTTTATTATTTTAATTTTATTTAAATTTCTTGGAATTTTTTAAATTGGGGCAACTGTTCCTTACCTTCCACTTTGCCATGCTACATTCATAAATATTTAAAACTTTAGAAACTTTTCTTTCTCTCAAAATCAATACACACTTAATATGGATGAAATTTGGGAAAATCAGCTCCTCGGAGATATCCATAACCTGGATCTCTTTTTGGGGTTGTATCAATTTTCTTTTACAAGAGTTCTTGGTACTTTAAGTAGTTCTCATTCTATATAAATATTCCCTAGTTCAACAAAATTGGCATTTGTTATTAACTGTGTGATCTTTATTATTGGCTAGACCAAGAATATAAATAATATCTAAATAGACATTTTCTTGTCTATTTAGAGACTTTTGTACTTTTTAAAATATTTCATATTTTAATAATTTTAAATTTACAGAAGAGTTGTAAAGATAGTACAGAAGAGTTCTTAATATGTCATTTCCAACAGCTTCTTTTAATGTTAACATCTTACATTATCATGGTACGCTTATTACAACTAATCAGTTCACGTAAATAATCAGACTTGCAGATGTCATCGGTGTTTTTTTCTTAAGACAATTTTTTAAGCAGTTTTGGTTCATAGCAAAATGGAAAAGAAGGTACAGAGATTTCCCATATATACTCTGCCCCTACACATGCATAGCCTCTCTCATTATCAGCACTCCCCACCAAAGTGGTACATTTGTTATAATCAGCGAACCTACATTGCCCCATTACAAGCACACCAAGTCTACAGTTTACATTAGGGCTCACTCCTGGTGTGCATTCTCTGGGCTTAAACAAATGTATAATGACATAGTCACCATTGTATGCACATAGTCACACATTGTAAATACAAAATTGTTTTACTGCTCTAAAAATCCTCTGTACTCTGCCTATTCATTCCTCCTTCCTTTCTAAACACTGGAAATCACTGATACTTGTACTGTCTCCATAGTTTTGCCTTTTCTGGAATATCAAATGTTTGCAATCATACAGTACATGCCCTTTTCAGATTGGTCTCCCACTAATATGCATTTAAGTTTCCTCCATGCCTTTTCATTGCTTGATAACTCATTTTTTTTTCAATGCTGAATAATATTCCATTGTCTGGATGTACTACAGTTTATTTATCCATTCACCTAGTGAAGGACACTTTGTTTATATCCAAGTTTGGGCAATAATGAATAAAGGTGATATAAACGTCTGTGTGCAGGTTTTTATGTGTGGACATAGTTTTTAACTTCTTTGGTTAAACACCAAAAAGCACGATTGCTAGATTGTATGGTAAAAGTATCTTTAGTTTTTCACAAAACTACTAAACTATCCTTCAAAGTAGCTGTACCATTTTGCAATCCTATCAGTAATGAATGCGAGTGATTTCATCAGTTTTGCCATTTTCTTTTTCCTGTTCCAGGATCAAATGCAGGATATCACATTTGCTTTTTGTCATCATGTCTCTCCATATTTTCTCAGTTATTTCTTGTCTTTAATATTTTTGAAGAGTAATGGTTCTATATTTTATAGGCTACCCCTCCCCAATTCGGTTTGTGTTATTGTTTTTCATGATGGGACTGGGGTTATAGATTTCGGGGGAAAATATGATGGTAATAAAGTACGCTTTTTATCACATTATGTTGGGGGACACATGCTGCCATCATGGCTTATTATTAGTGACTTTGACC
This sequence comes from Hipposideros armiger, assembly GCF_001890085.2. Taxonomy (NCBI): domain Eukaryota; kingdom Metazoa; phylum Chordata; class Mammalia; order Chiroptera; family Hipposideridae; genus Hipposideros; species Hipposideros armiger. Next base: position 60,135 of record NW_017733006.1, read on the forward strand.
TTACTCTCTTTGCTACGGTCATATGTGCCAGATTTCTTTAACACAGTTAGTGTAAATGCCGCTTTTAATCACAGTGGGTGCTTACTTCTTGATCGGAAACATGAAATGAGTAACAAATGAATTTTCACTCTTGAACCAATTGTGTTAATATTGTTATATTTTTTAGTATAGTCATGAGTTTCTTATCAATTATATTATAATCTCCCATTCATCTCTTCTGAGTAATTTTACAAGCTGATCCACTAAAATGAAAGAAAATAGACTAGAGGAACTCTTAAAGTCCTACTGCTTTTATTTTATTTTACCATGGGGAGACTGATGGAAGGTGGAGTGAGAACAGCTCGCTATTCTATTTAGTTTTCAATAAAGTAGAAGTCAGTAGAAGCCACTAGCCTAATTTGAGCCAAGAAAATCTTTTCTTTGATGCTTTTAACCCTCTTCCAATCTTTTTCAAATTCCTTCGTGCCACTGAGCTGTCTTTGGCCTAGACAAGAAGACTCACTACTTGTGGCAGACATTTCCCAGCCCCCACCTTCACCCAACACCCTCCTTCAGTTTTCCCAGAAATATTTATCTACATATGGATACATAACCAGGCAAGGTCACAGGTGTATATAAAAAATTTATAATGTGTGATCAATATTTCCTAAAACCTTACAATGTAGCTAGTAAAACAATGGTTCTATTCAGGAAGGAGCACTAAAACCATAATAAAGGACATGGACATTAGTATATGTCTTTCAGCTAAATAAACAAAAGAATATTTAGGGCTGGCTGAGTGGCTCAGTTGGTTAAGAGCTCGCTCAAGAGTTTGAGCTCTGAGCAACAGCAGTTCAATTCCTGGCCTGAGCTGAGCAGCCGTTGAGCTGCCAACCGGTGGCAGGATGGCTACGCTAAAAAAAAAAAAAAAAAAAAAAAAAAAAAAAAAAAGAATATTTAGGAAGCATAATTAAAGTGATTAAGATGTGACGTGGGGTAGGGAGTGAACATTGGAAAACCAAAAAAAGTAACTGGGACTTTTTACATTATGTAACAGGACACAAAGTAAGAGACTTTTCTGAATCATTAATCAATCAGTATCAGGTGGAGGAAAAATGAGGTGCTTAATTTTATTTTCAGAGGATTCTCATATTTTGGCACTAGCTAGTTAGTACAATTAATTAGTCAGTCTTTTTAATGGGTATGAATGGCTAACCTATGATGTGTTTGTATTTTTAGACAGTGATCTAAATAAGGAGATGTGATCTTTTCTTTCAATATTCAATTAATACATTATTTTGACAACCCTGTTTTTGCAGTCGAAAGCTAAACTACCATATTGACTGATAATAAATGTGCTAGGCATAAAAGTTTTATGTCCAAAGTACAAAGTGAACATGTTAGAAACTTACTGATTAATATACAATCTTTTGATTAACAAGACTTTTTCCTGTTATGTCTACTACAGGAAATCTATGCGTTCCTAGATTTATTCTGTCATTCAGTTTTAGGAATGAGACTTTCCATGTATTTTGCTTTGCTATTTTATTTAGTTTTTATTTTATTTTTTTAGTGTGGCATTTGATTGAGTAGATAGAGAAAGAAAATGCTTCCATAGCTATTGTAATCACAAAATTTCAGTAAAATATTTTAAAACATATCAGGTTATACCAGTCATATTCATAACGCTTCAATATATTTTGCAACTGAAGAAATTGATACCATATTTCTCCATGTATAAGATGTACTCTTTTTCGAAAAATTTGGGATCTAAAAAGGGGATGCGTCTTATACAGTGGTTATAGATTTTTTTACTTGCATTCCCCACTTTTTCACACTTGTTGTCTTTGCGCTCATTGTTTCACACTTGTTATCGGTATATTACAGTAGGTTACGTTTTGCCACGTTCTGCCCAGAAATGGCTCAGAAAAGGTTTTAGTACAGTGCTGAATTCAAGTTAAAATGATCCAGTTTGCAAAAGTGAATGGAAATCGTGCTGCTGAATGTAAGTTTGGTCCTCCTCCAACTGAGAAAACAATCCGAGACTGGCTACAGAAAGAAGAAACCCTACTGAAAACACCACGGCAGAAGAAGGCCATGAGAGGCAAGTCAGCAAAATGGCCAGATTTAGAGAGGGAATTGAAGATATGGATTGAAGAGCAAAGGGCAATTGGAATTCCTGTGTCCACAAAGATGGTTCAGCACGAGGCAAGAAGAGTTGCTGATGAAAAAGAAGTTACTGATTTCAAAGGAGGACACAACTGGTGCTTCAGGTTCATGAAACTGAATGGCCTAAGCATGTGTACATGCACCAGACTTACCCAAAAGATGCCTGAAAGTTATGTGCAGAAGGTCCTTGAATTTCATCGTTTTGTCATTCTACGTCAGAAGACACATCAGTTTGAGTTGGGACAGATTGCAAATATGGACAAGTCCCCCTTCAATTTGATGTCCCAAGTAACAGAACTGTTGATATGAAGGGGGTGAAAACTGTAACTGTGAAGACAAGTGAGCATGAAAAGAGCTGTTATACAGTTGTTCTAGCTTGTTGTGCTGACGGAACCAAGCTGCCTCCTATGATGATTTTCAAATGCAAAACAATGCCAAAAGAAGACATTCCTCGAGGAGTGATTGTCCACGTTCGTGACAAGGGTTGGATGGATCAGGATGGGATGAAGATCTGGTTTGAGAAAGTTTGGAGCATGAGACCAGGTGGGCTCTTACGCAAACCTGCCCTATTGGTGCTTGATCAGTTCAGGGCACACATAACAAAAAACACAAACAAGATTGCTGCAGAGCAAAAAAAAAAAAATTTTGCCATCATACCTGGAGGCTTGACATCCCAGCTCCAACCACTTGATGTCAGCATTAACAAACCCTTCAAAGCTGCCATGACAGACAAATGGAACCAATGGATGAAGTCTTCTGGGGACAATTTGACACCAGCAGGAAGAGTGCAGAAACCAACTATAGGAGAAGTTTGTACCTGGGTGAAAAGATCCTGGGATAATATCAAGATTGAGATTGTTGTCAAGTCATTTAAGAAGTGTGGCATTTCAAATGCATAGATGGAACTGAGGATGAGGCAATATATGAAGACAGTGATTCCTCATCAGACACAGATGAGGACAAGCTAATGGTTTGAGAGTTTTGACAGTGATGAGGAGTTGTATGAATTTTATGATGAATAAAACTTGAGTTCAATAACTTTATGTAATACATTTTTTTCTAATTTCAGGCCCCAAAATTAAGGTGCGTCTTATACATGGGGAAATACGGTTATTCTCATCCCCTACCATAAACTTTATGATGCTATCCTTTCTTCATATTCCAACTTCGTTTTGCACTTCTCCATTCCTCTGTCCGTTTTCTCCACTATCCTGCTTTCAATTCCTCATACACAACAATGCTTATCTTACTGCCTTCACATATGCCATTATCTCAGTAAACTGAAATCTTTCTTTGCTCCCCAGTCTCCCTGTTATGAACCTTCCCTGCATACACAAGTATACAAACATATATTCCTTGCACAAAAATGATTCCTTTCTGTTATTCTTAATGACAAACCTATATAAGGACTCTCCCACCCTATTATTTCTATCAGTGTGCCATGTTTTTCTACTAACTTTTTTCATTATATTTATCACATTTTAAATCATGACATTATATATATATATATATATATTTTTTTTTTTAATCTGCTTTTCTGTCCCATATTCTAAAATGAAGCCCCATAAGAGTAGAGATTGTGTTTGTTTGTTTTTTATTAACCAGCATCAAAACATTTTTTTTTAGCACAGCTCCTGGTACATGTGAGTTGCTCAATAAACATTTGTCCCACAATGGAATGCCTTCCACACAGTTGGTTTCACTCTTTTCCTACAGACAACAGGTGTAGTAAGAATGATCATAACTTGCTGCGAAGCATAGCAATCTATGGTTCCCATTCCCCTCTCATCTTCCCATTCCCACTCTCTATGGTCATAGGGACCATGAATTTCATTCCTAGGATTCCCATTTCCAATTGTGTGCCCTGGAAGCATGCTTTCCTTTATACAGTGCAGTCAGGAAAGAGAAACCCTCCAGTTTATGCTACTGCTCTTGTTTATTACTGGAGCTTCTCTAAGCATCACCTTTATAGCACGCCAATAGCTACTGACACCACAGCAGGCTCTACTCGGGATACAGCCCTGCCCTCTCTTTAGTTCCTGCACCAACATCTGCAGCCACTGTTTCTGCCTTTACATGGTCCTCCCTCAACTTGTCCTATTTCGACCTGGTTTAGAAGCTCTGTACGTAGTTCCTAATTGTATTCTCCTTTTTAACCAAACTTATAAAATTAACTTTTGTTTGGAGACTTTAAAGAGTGTTACTGGGGCTGGTCCACAAAATCTGTTTAAATGGTTACATTGTGTTCTGTCCTCTTAGTCATCTTTAATACCCTTAAAATTTGTGTTTTGACTACCATTTATGGGTATTTTTGCTACTATCCTGGTGTAACTTCTCAGGTATTGAAAAAAGATTTTATCTATATTTTTGTAATTGTTTGCTAAGTGTTTTGTTTTTAATCTTCTCAGTCTTAATATTGGTATACTGTAGGTCTGATCAAGATTGCTAAAATCTTCATTTCCCCCAAGAGAATGTAATATCTTCAAATAAGTCTTTATTATTATCATTCGTTTTGGACTTTGTCATGTCCCTTAATTTTGAGTCCAGATCTGTATTTTGGTCACACATAACTCTTAAAAACAGTCTCAACCCATGCTTATTGAATGAATATTGTTTACCCTTGAATTGTGATCCAGATAAATTTTGTTCTTGTGGATGGATGGATGTATATGCTTTCAGATAGAAGGTTATGATCCAACCTGTTTTCTTCCCCCTTTCCTTTGTTTTAGGAAAACTAAGTATAAATTTCAGTGCCATGTTGTAACTATCAATTTATCTTAAGTGTTTAGAAACATTCCTTCTGTTTTCTTTAAATGTATTCCGCTATGGTTAATTCCTTAATTTTTTTTAACCACAATGCATTTTCATGTATGGGTTAATCAAAACCTCCTTGAAATTAATCAATCATAAACACACATACACACGTGCGTGCACCCCCCCCATATACACAAATATTTAAGAAAGTAAGTCAATGGCCATAAGACAATAGCTACATTAATTGGAAGTGATACATACTTTCCTGAATAGAAACAGGGAAGTTATACCTATCCCTATCACACATAAAAGAGTAACATCGCTAAAAATTAAATTTTATATAAGCAATCATAAATACAGAGAAGACATGACCAAGTTAAAGGTTGCATAACATAAAAATTAATTTTAGTGCACTAGACAGTAGCATTATGAAAATCAAATTTAAAAAGTAAGAAAAATAAAAATTGATTTATAAGAGATAAACAATGATAATTAGGGAGCTTTAAACTATACAAGCTTTATCAGAGGAAAATAATTTAAATACTTTTAAAGCCACAATTTTTTTTCACTGCAATTTTCTACTTATTCATTTTTTTCCTCTGTGAAGGAGAGTACAAATGCAGCTGCATGATATATTTTGGGGAAAAAGATCTTGTTTAAAGCAAGAATTTGGACAGGAACATTTTGTGAACCCAGACATGAAAGCAATCAAAGAAAACTCTCATGGTGAATGAAGCACAAGATACCAGTTTCTCAAGGCCCTGTGAGACTCAAAGAATTTTCACAGGCTTTATGACCTGTAAGGATCAAAGATAAAGCTATTTTTAAAAATTCATGTGGGATATAAAACTGAAAGCAACAAATAAATAAGACAAACAAACAAAAACTCATGGACACTGACAACAGTTTAGGGGTTACCAGTGGGTAAAGGGGAAGGGGATGGTGATAGAAGAAGGTAAAGGGATCAAATATATGGTGATGGAAGGAGAACTGACTCTGGGTGGCGAATGCACAATGCAATATATAGATGATGTATTACAGGACTGTGCACCTGAAACCTATATAATTTTACTAACTGATATCACCCAAATACATTTAATTTAAAAAGAATTTAAAATTCTAAAAGAACAAATGTTGGGTCTTATGATATTTGCCCTAATACACCTAATTTAAATCAATGTTGGTAGACATAGCCAAGTACAGCAAAGTCTGCATAAATTAAATTTCCAGGTGCATTCATTTGTATATGTGTGCACATATTTTAGTGGGAAAGAAGAGGGAGAGGAAGAAATCCATAATGATGTGTTATATGAATTGAGATGAGCAGAATGTGGTTAGTCATGGACACAAATGCACACTTGTTTTCCTTTTTATTAATTCCCTATGAGAATTTAGAGTTTCATGCCTTCCCTGGGCCCACAATTAACTGACTGTTTCTCTTCCTTCACAGCTTCATTTTCCCTTCCCACCGGAATGATGCATTGATGAGTAGTGTTCTCTGTCCTCAGGGGGTTCACATGCTAAGCTTCCTGGGATCACAATGTCAGAAACCAGAAATGAATCAATCAACTTACTAACTGCTGTTAGTTTCTCTGAAGCAAAGTCTGCCAGCTTTATACAAATCGTCCCACATTAAACATCACTAAAGATATGAGTCTGATATCATGATCAAAGGCACTTTAAACATAGCTTTACTAATATTGGTGAGACACATACAAATTAGAAGCATACGCAATTTAGAATATTCGCAGCTGCAAATTGGAATTAAAAAAGAAAATGTATATAATTATATTGTCCTTATGGCAAGGTAGTGGTATGATTTTATAAGATTAAGTCTTGTATGGGGATGAAAAATGATTGGCCAGTGTTATTATTAGAAACCAAATAATAACATACGGGATGTAAGCCAATAGTATCACTGTAAATCAGCCTTAGAATTTCATATGCCACTGAATGTCATAGTTGAAAGCTGTTATTCATTCCACCTGCTTGACATGACAAGAGATAATGACACAAGTTCAGAAGTAAAATTACAATGAAGACAGCTCAGCTTACTCTACTCTAATGGCTGCAATTAGTGATGTGGCGTTTGCAGAGGCCAGAGGTTCACATGGATCATAAGGCTATGACAAGGGGACAGTGCATTAATTCTAAGAAAAAAATTAATGGGATCTATTTTATAATTTACTTGAGTAAACAAAATGCTTATATAATCCATTCTAAAAAAAAAAAAAGAAGCGAACACATGTCAGGTTATGTGTGTGTGTATAATTTTAGATTAAACCAAGTGGAAAAAAGGACTAATGAAGTCTTGGTAGTTACTTAAATTAGAATGTTGGTTTTTATTTTTCTTAAAACTTTATATTGTGAATCCATGCTAATTTTAAAATATTCCAACAATACAGAAATTTACAAAGAGAAAGAATGTCAGTTTCTTTCCCTTTCACATGTATGTATACCTAAGCCTCATCCCTCTCCTTAAGAGACCTATATATACATGTAAATCCATTGTGTGTGTGTGTGTATATATATATATATATATATATATATACACACACACACACATATATACATATATACACTGCTATGTACACATGTATTATTCTTATGCACAGGAAGGGAATTATATTTCATATGTGCATAAACATAAACATAATTTTGTATTTATATAAGTGACATTGTGTTATGTATACTTCTCTTTGACTTGTTATTTTATTTAACAATATAAACACAAAGATTTATGACTTTTAAAAAAGTTCTTATGGTATTTCTTATTGAAAAGATAAGAGCATTTATTTAACTTTTACTGAATAACTTTGCTTTATTATTTTAACTTTCCACTATTGTAAACAAACCTGGAAAGAAAATTATATAGAGCTATAAACGTAGATACGGCTATAGATAGGGATATATAATAAATACACACATTAGTGTGTATACACAACACACACACACACACACACACATGCACAGTCAGAATATGTTTCCCCACTTGCTTGAATAACACAGAAAACTCCAGTTGATACATAAGCCTTTATTTTCTCATTTCACTTCTTATCCACTATTCTCTATGCGTATTGATGTACTAGTATCTCTATATTTTAATACATATATATGAGAAAAACTATTATTTTATTTTTTCCATAATAGTAGTTGTTATTCTTGCATTTTTATTCCTCAAGATGAACTTTGACATTTTGCACAGGATTACATCTTTAGGTTACATTAAAGAACTATTAATGTTTGTTATCCAGATATCTTATGTCTTTCACTAATATTTTAATTTTTTTCAGAAAACATTTGCATACATGTTTTCACATTTATTCTTAGATATTTATAGATTTTTCTGAGTCTATAAAACTAATTATGTTTTTATTATAATTATTTTTACCTGATCTTTGCTGGTGAATAAAATGACTTGTTATTTTTATTAATCTTGAAACTAACCAATATTTGAAATTCTCTTATTTGCTTCAAACTGAAAATGGATAAAATGACTCAGCATGTTAAAGCTGTCAATTCTCCTCAAAATGATTTATGAATTTATCATAATTATAATCAACCTCTTCCCAGCAGTATTTTGGTAAATGAAGACAAGCTCACTTGAAAAGTTATCTAGAAAGACAAATGAACTAGAATGAGAAGTAGATTGGCCAAAACGATTTTAATAAAAGAAAGATTGATTTGGAAGCATCATGATACCTGAGTTTAGAACTCACTGCAAATCTATAGTAAATATTAACATATGAAATTGGTAAAGGTATAGACACATAGGTGAACAGAACAGAGTCCAGAAACAGACTTCAACAAATATGGCCAGTAATTTATGTTTTAAGTACAAAGGCAAAAAAGTGGACAAAAGTTTGGCTATTCAACATATGATGTTGGAACAATTGGATATATACAAAACAAACAAACAAAACCCTAAAAACCTTAGCCTAAACATCATACTTTATTTAAAAATTAACTCAAAATCAATCATAAATCTTAATTTAAAATGTAAAACTAAAGAAAGAAAAATACATTGAAGAAATCTTTATGCCCTGGGGTTAGGCAAGGACTTCTTAGACAAGATTTAAGAAAAAAAAGAAAAATTACTCTACTAAAGATACTACTAATATAATAAAAAATATCTGACAACGAATTTGTGTCTAGTATATATTAAAAAACACTCAAAATATCACAGTAAGAAAATAAACAGCACAATTAAAAGTTGGACAAAAGCCTTAAACAGACACTGACCAAAGAGTAACAATGAATGTAAAATAACATATAAAATTATATTCTTCACCAGTAGATATTCAACAAATACAAACTGTGATGAGAAAATACTACTTACCTAATAGAATCATTAAAATTAACCAAAAAAGTCATATTACTGACTATGGGAAGTGCTGGTTAGCATTCAGAACAATGAGAACTCTCACACATTGCCAGTGGGATGCAACATGATACAACCACTCTGGAAAGAAGGTTGGCAGTGTCTTAGGAATTTAAATGTATATTTACCCCATGACACAACAATCCCACTGATGGGAATACTCAAAAGGAATGAAAAATTATGCTCACACAAAAACCTGCATATTAATGTCCGTAACAGCTCTATTCACAATTGTCAGAAACTGGAGACAGTACAATTGTCTCTCACAAGTGAGTGATACGCTGTGGTGCATGCATCCAATGGACTATACTGCACTGAAAAGTAATGAACTGTTGATGCACACAATAAGTTGGATAGATCTTAAAGGAATTATGATAAATGAAAAAAAGCCAATCTCAAATGGCTGTGGACTATATATTTCCATTTATTTAACATCCTGGGAAAGCCAAAACTATAGCAATGGAGAAAAAATTAGGGGTTTCCAAGGTTAAGAGGGGTAGAAGGAGAATGTGAACTGCAAAGGGATAGCATGGGAGAGTTTTGGGGAGGCCATGGACTTGTTCTGAATTCTGACTATGATAGTCATGACCACAGGAACCTTATGCATGTGTTAGAATTCATAAAATTCTACAGAAAAAAAAGTGTTAATTTTCAAAAAATTAAGTTAAAATAAACTCCAAGGAGAAAGGAAAATAAAATTCTCTTCTTTTCCATTCCAAAAGATTTCCTCCTGCATAAGGGTTCATGGGATGTTTGTTTCAAATACAGTGGTCTCTCTAATTCAGCGGTTTTGCTTCTCATGCTTTCAGTTACCTGAACTAAAACAGTGCTCTGAAAATATTATGTAGAAAATTCCAGAAATAAGCAATTTATAAGTTTTAATTGTGCACCATTCTGCGTAGTGTGATTACATCTCACTCCATCCTGCTTCCACCTGTCCACCTGCCTGGAATGTGAATCATCCCTTTGTCCAGTGTACCCACCCAGTACTCCTCTACCAGCCCATTAGTCACTTAGCAGCCCTCTCAGTTTTCACACTCACTGTTGTCATATCACCTTGTGTTCACGTAACACTTATTTTGATAATGGCTCCAAAGTGCAAGCATAGTAATGTTTTTGGATATGCCAAAGAGAAGCCATAAAGTGCTTCCTTTAAGTGAAAAGGTGAAAGTCTCGACTTAGTAAGGAAGGGGAAAAAAAATCATATACTGAGGGGCTGGCCGAGTGGCTCAGTTGGTTAAGAGTTTGCTTAAGAGCACGAGCTCTGAGCAACAGGGTCACTGGTTCTATTCCCACATGGGCCAGTGAGCTTCGCCTGAGCTTCCCCCGAGCTGAGCTGCCGCTGAGCTGCCAACAAGTGGCAGGATGGCTCAGCTGGTGACAGCATGCGCTCCTAATGACAAGATTGCCTGTTCAATGGTGGGCTATACCCACCCATGGCTGGGACTGAATTCTGCACCTTAAGCTGAGATGCCACCCGGATGGCTCAATGGATACAGTGTACGCTCTTAACAACAAGGTTGCCAGTTCAATGCCTGCATGAAAAAAATAAATAAATAAAAATAAAAGAAAATAAAATAAAAATTATATACTGAGGTTGTAAAGATCAATGGTAAAGAACAAATCTTCTATTAGTGAAATTGTGGAGAAGGAAAAAGAAATCGGCACTAGTTTTGCTTTTTCACCTCAAACTGCAAAAGTTATAGCCACAATACAGGATAAGTGCTTAATTAAGATGGAAAAGGCATTACATTTTATCATAGGCATATATACATAGGAAAACACAGAGTATATATAAGGTTTGGTATTAGCTCCGTTTTCAAGCATCGACTGAGTGGTCTGGGAATGTATCCCTTGCAGATAAGGGAGACTACTGTATTGCAAACAATTTTACTTCTATCCTTTGATACACTCATAAGGTTGGTAACTAAGAGGATGACCAAATTATTTTAGTGCTGTGAAAGGAGTAAAGTGAAGTGTGGGCGGTGGGAAGAAGAGGTAACTAACATCCTCTGGATGCCCACATATTAGAAACTTAAAATGAAAATGTTTCTCAGTTTCAAGTAATTTAGGTCACATCGTAGTTTCCAAAAACGTCTACAATAATATCTCCCATGACATTTGCTCTTTACTAAGGTTACCTTGCCACCCCCATGACAAAAGATGGCATCCATCTCTCCACACCCTTAATCAAGTCTGAACAGGTGCTGTTATTGCTGTGACCAAGAGAATATCACCCAAGATTCTGTGCCTGTTCCAAACATGGTCCCCATGAGTAATGGCAAAAACTGCTATTGCTTTTGCTCCAACCTAATAACACATTTTAACTTGGTAAACGAGAAATGTCTTGCAATACAAGTAGTTTGTTTCTGGAATGAATTATGCTCGCAAACCGAGGTATTACTGTAACTGAAACATACTTCCTTCCTCCAAAGTAAGGCTAGGCTATCTATTCAAATATATGCAACTAATCATGTGACCTACAGCTGACTCCCCAGTTCCAGCCTATAAAATAACCTGTAAAGATCAAGAGTTTGGATACAAAAGGGGGAATTTCAGTGGATAGTTGTGAATGTACTTCTCCCTGAGCTCAAACCTAAAGAAGGAGGGGATTCCACAGAGGCCATATAGAGGACTTTTTCAGTGTTCTCAGGAATGCGTGGGGGCCAGTAAGAAGCAAGTTGCATTAGATATGTGTCCATGACCTTGAGTTAAAATTCTAAAGGGCAAGGAGCTCCCTGAAGCGGTCCATAGCAGCAGAGTGAAAGACTGCATGGGAAGGAGCTGTTCTCCTGCCAAGGAAGTGAAATATCTGTGTTCATATGGACTAAGAGTCTGAATATCTGGAGGGAAGGAGGGAAGGAGAGAGACAGGCACATTCAAAGCACGAAGCATGCCGCATAAATGCCTGCCAAGTGCAGAATGTGTCTCAGCTAACCACAGCAAAGACCTTTTCTATTTATCCTTGCCCTTTTCATCACTTTGACTGTGAAGGAGTGAGAAATAAATAATAGTTAATAGAAGATGAGGAAAGAGCTGGCAGATTACAGGAAAAAAAACCACCTATTTTAGTCTCCCTCCCCCAGCCCATTTTACATGTTTCCATTTCAAGTTGTTGCATTAAGCAAATCTGCAATAGAAGAAGATTCTAACATTACACTTTGCAAGTGGACTATTATGTGGAACATACATTTTAATTATGGAAATAAGAGTAGCCTTGCATTTTGAAAATATGAAGGTTTTGTTGTTAGTGTTGTTGTTTTGTATTTTTTATTATCTGAGAATGCCTAGAAAAGACGCAGGCCTTTCCTAGACTTTACCCAGGATAAGTTTGTGTTGGCATGGACAGAGAATAAAGTTGTTTTCTGTTCATCTACAGTTCCCACTTGTTTGAGTTTGGTTACATCTAGGTTAGTATGTCCTAAGTACAAGGAAAGTTGTTTATTTGGTTCTCAGAAGCTCCCAATAATGTAATCATTAAGATCTCCATAAGCAAAACTGAGGATTGGGGAACTTAATGGGCAATGTTTTATAATTAGAGGATAGCAATGCTGCAGTCCAAGAGTGTGTTTCTGAGTCATGTAGTAGGACCTCTCCTTAGCTGTGGCTTCTGACACAGCCTCTCGGAGCATTTCAGGGGGGAGAGGATAGATTGTGGGAATAGCCCCTTGTTTAAATTAATCTATTTGTTTTTAAGATCCTTAATAAAATAAATATTATTGCCCTTGACTTGAAAATCTTTTTCCTTTTAGTCTTGCATTCATAAGACTGGTGACTCTTTCTTGAAATATAGTCATTTAAATTAAAATAATAATAATAATACATTTGAGAAATAAAATTAATAAAAAATTAAAAAATAAGGGGCTGGCCGAGTGGCACAATGGTTAAGAACTGGCTTGGGAAGCCAGAGGGCCCCGGTTCAGATCCCACATATGAGGGCCAGTGACACTGCCCTCCACAGCTAAGATGCTGAACAACAGCACAACCTGGAGCTGGGCAGCCGTGAGTCACCAGCGACGGCATAGGCTGCAGCCCCTGTGGCAGTGGGTTGCCATGGGCTACCGTGTGTAGCCAGCAGCCAGCGTGAGCGGCCAGCAGCCGCAGTGAGCGGCCGTCCAGAAGCCAGCCTCGCCCAGGAAGAGCGCAATGATGGTGCCAACATGGGCCAGTGAAGCAACGGTCCTCCACAACTAGACTGAAGAACAAAATGACAGCAACTTGTCTGTTCCCTTTCCCCCAATTCCCCAGCACTGTTCCCATCCCCCCAATTCTCCAATTAAAAAAAAATTAAAAAATATGTATTGGTATTTCTTTTATTAACCATGGTTATTAGGTTTGGGGTATTATACGTTCTTCTTGTTTATTTTGGCCTTGCTAATGTTGCCTTTTTGAACTATACTTGTTCTATTTTTAGAAATATCTTTCTGTTTTGTGATATATATATATATATATATATATATACTTTATATTATAAAATGGACTGTCTTCATTTATAGCTTGCCATGAAATACATTTTATTGAAGATTATGTACATCTAAGAGCTATGTGACTTCCATATGATATTTAGTGAAAAACAAAACAAAACAAAACAAACAAACAAAAGCAAACCTCACATACTTAGTAACCAGAGTGGCTTTAATGGTGCAACTTCTTGTCACCAGACAAAGCCCTTAAAATTCTTTAAACCTCCTTTCCAAATTGAAAAGATTATTTTAATAGAAGACTTTATTAAAAAATTAATCACAAAAGACAAAATGCAGCTATTCCTGGAGCATTCACATTTCCCGATATTCACACAGGGTATACTTAACTTCTATAAATGCTTTCTTGAGAGTAGTGATTTGGAAATGGGCACATAGATAAAAGGTAAAACTCTGGGTACTGAAGAATAAGATGCTTCCTAGAGACCAAGAAAACCCAGAACGGGGAAGCTAGATTGTGGAAAGTGATCTTCGATCCAAAATTTTGATGGAAGTTTTGAAACCTTTGGTGGCTAACATTAAATTTCCTTTAAAAATCTTCTCCCACTTCTTTATCCTCTTTCCTTTAGCTTTATTTCTCTTATGTTTTCCCTCTTTTTAGCATTATTTCTGTTTCTTATCTATGCCTTAGGCATGTCACTAATATTAAGCAGCCCCCCCATCACTGAATTCCAGTAATTGAATTAAACACATTACTAAAGCTGCTTTACAAGTTTTAATTTAATTTAATTCATTTTTATTTTCATGAAAAATGGGGACTTGAAATTGATTTTGAAAGTTTTCTAAAGTAGCATTACAGAGTAACCATCGTGGTTGCTCAATTATAAAATGTATTAATCTTACTTGTATGCTTAATTTACCCAGTAACTTTAGATTGTTTATTTGTGATAACAGAAGAGAAGAAAAATAAGTCATCTTTGTGAAATCTTTTGTTCTGTAAACTAATTATGACACTTACTTTTAAAAGCTTGATATGCTTCTCTGTGAGAGAAGTTTTTACAAAATCATTTATTTTCATTAATTTAATTCAATTTTATCTTAAAATGTCACATGTATTTTTGTCTAACACAGCATAAATACATTTTGTCTCCTAAGTGGATAAATCTAAAAAAATTCTAAACTCGTTCTACATAAACTAATATGTGTGACTAATTTAATTTTGTTAAATACAAAACACAAAAATAAAGAACATTTTTACAATTAAAAGTTTTTAAGAACAAATGTCAAAAAGCTCTTAATCACCAGTCTAAAAATAGAATAAGTTCCCTTTAGATATTTTGCTCATTCCTAAGCAACAATAGTTAGGATATTTAACATTAAGACTTGAGACAGAAAGAAAAAAAATTGATCTCTGAAATTGAACTATATGTCATCCCTCAAACAATTATGTAAAAATATTATAAGACTACATGCTCTATTTAACTTTCATTGGTTAAGTATTAGGGGAAAAATGAAAGGAAAATGAAAAAAATATTTTTATATATGAGAAATAGAAGTTAAAAGCCATGCTAAATTTGTAGAGCTGAAAATGAATAAATAAAAGTCATGACTTTGGCAGAGCTGTCAGTTACTGGGCAACAAGGAAACAGATTTAGCCAACAGGAAAGCTAAAAATCCATTTTATACTATAGCAAAACGTTTGGAAAAATAGCAGCGTAAATCAATTGAAGGCTTACCAAGTCCCTACTGAGTCTGTCATTCTGGGAGGAGTGTGGTTGGAAAAAGAGGCAACATGTCCGAGTGTGTTGGCTTCTCCTTGCTGCTTTTCACAAGGTATTCAGAAAGTGAATAATAAACTACCTGGTTTATTTCCCTTAAGGGTTGGAAAGCTAATTGTTCCTGCAGCCCAAAGAGCAGAAATGAGACTGAAAAATACTTCAAACAACGAAAGATCTCACAGAACAGTCGAAACCCTCATTTTTTGAGGGTTTTTAGCAAGAAAAGCCCATGAAGGAGCTGTCTAAGAAAAGCCCTCAGCTTTGTGGAAAAATATAATTTAAAAAATAAATAAATAAAGTAAAATAAAATAAAATAAAATAAAATAAAATAAAAACACATCCTTACCAGTCAACCTTAGGGTTTCAGATGGCTTCAAGGTAGCTGCCATTAAGCAGTCAGAAAGAGGCAATGGTGAAAAATAAGCAAAGAAATAAAACAGACAAAATATATCTCTAGAAAATAACTCGGGGTATAGTTATAATCACACAGAAATTTGTGGAAGCAAAGAAGTAGAACATTATTAAAATTAAAAAAATAAATTATTTGTTGAAGTATATACACATATTGAAAAATGGACAAATTGTAATTGTAAGCAAATGAATTTTAACAAAGTTTTAAAAATCCCTGTATAAGTGGCACCCACAGAAAGAAAAATAATTTTACTGAACAACAGTAGTCTCCATTCCCATATTTATATAAGTAAAATAAATACATATTATAAAATATATCTTGGGATATGTTTTTAAAAGAATCATTTAATATGTAGTTACTTATATCTGCCTTTTAAAAATAATTTTCTAATAGGTATACTTTGAAAGGAAAATGTTAAGAGTTTTATCTGGTTTGCCTTTTTGTATATAAAGACAATGATGTTTTGTTTAAAGTATATTTATTTCTTCGACTAGCATGATTAGGCCATTTAGACAGAATTTATAGGTATGTATCCTATACTATAGAGCATGAGTTTATTTTAATGAATATGAAGCAAATATGTATGCAGTGATTCTTCATTATTTCTTTAAAAAACGTTGAGCAGAAAGTGAAAAATCACACCCATTTATTTTGGGGATTCATAGTGATATTAAGCTCCCAATCTCATCATGAGCTTCTGGGCAATAGTTTCTCAAATCCCTACTGTATAAAAGAGGGCTATTCCCAAAGACTGCCATAGATTGGCCTGGAATAAATTCTAAACTTGAATTAGGAGTTGAATAAAATACCCTTTGATATCCCATAAGCAAACTTAGATTCCATATCTGTCTGTTCAAAGTGTTCTTTTTTAAAATTTTGTTTTAAAAGTTTGTATTTGTTTCATATTACATATTAGTGTAACAACAGAAATCAAAGAAGAAGTCAACGTTTCTGTCATCCTCTGCCTCTTTATTTAGTCATTTCCTTACTTTTCAATCTTTGAGTTGTGTTAGTTTTTTATGAGAAAATACTAAAAAAAAATAGGTTCCCATTATTTAAATTAAATTAATAAAACTAGAAGGACCCAATCAATACATTTAATTTTAAAATAAAAATACAATCTATCTTCTTATTTCTAGAGCTTTGCTTAGTTGACTTGGTGAAGATTATAACAGATTAGAGAATCAACCATCCTTAAAGTAAAATAATTAACACTGGAACAGGGTAACATGAAAGTTCCTAAATATTTTTAGAACACAAAGTAGCCACCTGTTCTTCATAGCTTAGGTAAACTCTTCATTGAAATCGGGGAATCGGATCAGATGATAATTAGTTACAAATCTTTTAATGTGTACTACAGAGAATATTTTTGGTGTGATAGCAAACATAACAGGGTAAAGATTTGCCTCTAATGTTCGGTTGGTATTTATACCCTGTCCACTGCTCTCATCTTCTAAATGTAAAATTCTCGATGTGGTAGAAGAGTAGCAAACCTTTTATAAATGCAAGCCTGCATATTTACAAATGGCTACCACATACTAAAATGATAACAATTAGCAGTTGTCACATTTAGTGTCAGAGGAATATTAAGAAGTTCGTGTATCCTTTGGTGCACTTTAATGAAACTCATATAAATACTATCAATAGGATTTTTCACTCCTTCAAACTACAAAGAAAATCTGTCGCCAGACAATTTTCACAGCTCTAATTACAGCATCGCTTTTGCAACTCTATAATTAAGAGTGAACTACAATTTTGCTTCCTACTCTCAGTTGTAAAAAAAAAAAAAACAAAATAAAAATAAAACCTAAAAAGTATTTTCTGAATTTAGCATGGTATTTTATTTCCTTAGTTCTTCAGCATATTTGCCTCTAAAATTTTGTTGAAATCAACTTTAATTCATCCATAAATACTTCTAATTTGCAATAGATGTCAGTCTTTAAAAGTGTGTGTCTATCTCAAAGTGTCAGCTTCCTGTAATGCCTATGTTTTTTCCTAGATTTCTATGGAATAATTTTCAGTAGTTTGTGTGCATGGACCATCATGCCTACAAATAAACTACTTGATGTCCTGCTTTTGTTCTCTCTTTCCAAAGCGTGTGCATTTTTTTCTTTATTTTACAATGTTATATATCTGTGTTTTAGGTTACATGCAATTATGTAAAAAGTATATAATGCTTCAGATATTCTTCCAGCTAGCAACTTCTTTCATTTTGCGAATAGTTCTTAGAACCATGATTCCAGGTATTAAACCATGATACAGTTTATGATTTACTTTGTCCCTCCATATACTGCATGCTTTTGCATACTTTGATATAACTTCCAAGTAAATATTACTCATTTAGCATGTCAATTTGGAAAACACTTAACCATGCAGTTAGATCCATTGGTACTGCTTATGTGTACCTCATGGTTCGGGCTGACATTCATACAAGACATCAGAAAGAAAGTATTTGTAGTTGCAGTGCTGGAAAGTGACAGTTTGTGTCACTTCCTCCAAGGATGGAAAGCGGAAGAACTTTTCAGCCTATTGTTTAAGGGTAACGTATGGATTGTATGTATGCTAAAACTCAACCTGCTTTGGGTTTCCATCAACTCGGACTCAGGGAGTCAAATGATTTCCTTTAGCCAGACTAAGGCTACTTACCAAATACCTTTCCTGTGTTTTTCACCATGTTGCCTCCTCTGTCTCATATCTGCATCTCCTTCCCTCCAAATTGTTGCCTGGATTTGTCTTCTTCCATTTATTCTAACGTCTCTTCCTTTCTCTCTCCTCTTCTTTCTCTTTTTACCCCTTACTATCTTTCTCTCTCTCTTTTCTGTTTTCCCTTTTTGATGGAAGAGGAAATGTAGGTTTAGAAGCAAATAAAACTGGAGTGACCAAACTTTTGAGTAAAATTCTCATATTCCCTAGTATTGTGAATCTCTTAAGCCCAAACCACAAAATGATGAATACTAGAGAAGTAGTAGCGGTGATAGGAGTAATAATCCCCTTAATTATACTTACCATGTGTCAGGCATGTTCTAAGCACTTTACACATATTAAATCAGTGAATCCTCATGAAAGCCATGTGAGGCAGATACTATTATAGTACCCCCGTCTTACCTACAAGGAAACAGGTGGTTAACTCAACTGAGGTCAAACAGCTGGCACATGAAGAAGCAGGGATTTGGTTCTCTAGTGCATATTTTTCAACAGAGACGATTAACCCTGAAGGATCGCCTAGACCTAAACTTTGTGTCAGAATCAATGTAAATATTAAACATAAATCTTCCATGAAGACTATTAACTATCCGGTTGTTCAAAGACCTGTTAAAAACTGGGGTTTACATTCTTGTAATACCTATTTTTTTCTCTAATTAAATTGGAAGTGTTTCCATAAGTGTGAATTCTAGAAGAAATATTTGTGTCAGTTATTATGGACAGACTACACAAAATACAAAAAAAACAAAACAAACAAACAAAAACTACACAAAATACAAAAAAGGGACTGTGTTGGCCAAGATGACTTTGGGAAATTGTGAAGCATAGAAGTAAAAAAACGAAAAAAAGAAAGATAGAAAGGAAGAGAAACCATGAGGTTCACTAAAAAGCTTTTTTGCAAACATCCTATCCAAATATAAAGAAAAGTGCTAGGCCATCTGAAACCATAAAAATTGGTATCTATTTTTTTTTTTAAGATTTTTATTGGAGAATTGGGGGATGGGAACAGCACTGGGGAATTGGGGGAAGAGGAACAGATAAGTTGCTGTCCGTTTTGTTCTTCAGTCTAGTTGTGGAGGACGTCGCCTCACTGGCGCAAGTTGGCACCATCATTGCGCTCTTCCCGGGTGAGGCAGATCAGTCACTGGCTTCTGGACTGCCGCTCACAGCAGCTGCTGGCCGTTCACGCTGGCTGCTGGCTACACACGGTAGCCCATGGCAACCCACTGCAGCAGAGGCTGCAGCCCAGGATGTCGCCAGTGACTCAGGCAGCCCAGCTCCAGGCTGAGCTGTTGTTCAGCATCTTAGCTGTGGAGGGCAGTGTCACCGGCCCTCATATGTGGGATCCTAACCGGGGCCCTCTGGCGTCCCAAGCCAGCTGTTAACCAACGCGCCACTCGGCGGCCCGGTACCTTTTAGATTAAATGATTAGTAACAACAAATACTTGCCCTGTAAAGAACATTGAACATTTTTGACACTTCTCAATATGTAAATTTATCGCTTTTCCTTCTAGAAGCTCTTATTATTCTGTTTATTGTGATTTATTGTGTTTACCTGTGTTTGCTGTTATTGATCTAATAGTCTATGATTTTTCCCCTATTGAGAAGCTAAAAAATAAATGAATGTGTGTACTTCTCTGAAAACAGGCTGCTTCTCCCATTTTATTCATTAGTGTTTATCTCTTCTTGTTATAAGAGATGAGTGATGTTTCAATAAAGTTATCCATCTTGCCCAAATGAGTGTTTCATTCTTGCTCAAGGCTGGTTATCTTAGGTTTATTCTATATGATTTTAAATATAATCAAGCATGTTCACTTTTTCTTCTCTTTAACTTGCATAAGCTAATATTTTATTTTCATGCATAGAGAAGCAGAATATGAGTATTTCTCTAGAAAACATCAAGTGAATTTTCTGCTCAAAACCATTAGGTTAAATTACCCGAAAAGAAGACCTTAGGTAAATTCTCTTTACTTCACAGTTTTCTTCTACGCTATGAATGATGATTACATCACTGTTTTCCAAGGTGAAAGAATTTGAAATAACTGCTAGCATAGTCTTAACCCTAAATGGAAAACTTGTTTATATAAAGAGGTATCAACTGTGAGAGTGAAAACTTATCAATATTCCTCTTTATATCAAGCACACTGTTGGAATAATTTTATTCATTTGACTATTTAAGTAATATTTATTGAGCACTAGGAATACAACACAAAACAAAAGACCCTACTTTCAAACAATTCGTGTTTTAAACTGAGCACAATTCTGAGCAATGTGATGAAATTTGGTGATATCCTTCTCTGTTCCAGGCTGTCAATCATCCCTTTGTCCAGTGTATCCACACTGTATAAGCTACCTGCCTTTTTTAGTCAGTAGCCCATCTGAGTTATCAGATTGTTTATTGGAGAGAGAGAAGGTGAGGGGAGGAGGGGAGGGAGATGGAAGGAGGAGAGAATACTCACATCACTTTTTATCACAGTATATCATTATAATAGTTATATTTTATTATTAGTTATTGTTGGTAATACCTTACTGTACCTAGTTTATAACTCAAGCTTTATAATACATAGGTACATATAGGAAAAGCCATAGTATATATAAGTTTCTGTACTATCTATGGCTGCAGACATCTATGGGGGGTCCTGGAACATATTCCCTACAGATAAAGAGGGACTACTGTAGAATAAAGCTGCTATAAATATCTCTGTACAGGTTTTTGCGTGGACATAAATTTTCAACTCACTTGGATAAATACCAAATAGCCAGATTGCCAAATCATATGATAAGAGTATGTTTTGTTTTGTAAGAAAATGCCAAACTGTCTTCCAAAGTGTCTGGACCATATTTGCATTCCCACCAGTGATGAATGAGAGTTTCTATTGTTCCACATACTGGCCAGCATTTGCTGTTGTCAACGTTCCATATTTTTACCATTCTGATAGGTGCTTATGGGCATGTCTTTGTTGCTTTAATTTGCAGCTCCTGATGAGGTATGGTGTACAGCGTCTTTTTATATGCTTATTTGTTGCCTATATATCTTTGGTGAGATGTCTCTGACCCATTTCTCCACTTGTTGAGTTTTAAGAGATCTTTGTATATTTTGGATAACATTCCTTTATCAGATATGTGTTTTGGAAATATTTTCTTCCAATCTGTGGCTTGTCTTTTTATTTTCTTAACATTGTCTTGTGCAGAACAGGAGTTTTTAATTTTAATGAAGTCCAGTCTATCAATTATTTTTTATATGAGTAATGTCTTTGATGTTGTACCAAAAAAGGAATCATCCCAAGGTCATCTAGCTTTTCTCCTATGTTATCTTCTAAGAGTTTTATAGTTTTGCATTTTATATTTAGGTTTATGATATATTTTGAATTAATTTTTATGAAGGGTATAAGGTCTGCATCCAGATTTATTGGTTTTTGTATGAGTATGTCCAATTATAGCAGCATACTGTTCCAGTATTTTTCATGGTGTTTTGTTTAGTCATAGTTTCTACTAAGACCTGCTAATTTAGTTAGCAACATTTTAGATAAGCTAATATGTACTGTTATTTTTAATAGAGAGTAATTTGGTATGGACTATATGAAGTAAAATATATTTATAGCCAGTTGATATTACATATGTTTTAAAATAACTGTGGGTAATACTATACATTTCTATACATTTACACATATATAGTGTATAATGCTTAC
The DNA here is from genome assembly GCF_001890085.2 of Hipposideros armiger. Classification (NCBI taxonomy): domain Eukaryota; kingdom Metazoa; phylum Chordata; class Mammalia; order Chiroptera; family Hipposideridae; genus Hipposideros; species Hipposideros armiger. The sequence continues at coordinate 82,421 of NW_017733006.1, forward strand.
AGTGATTAAAAAAAAAAAATATATATATATATATAGGTATATACACACATTTATGGCTTAGAAATATTTAAATATGTATGTGTGTATACCAAGTCTCTGTTGAAATATTTTTAGAATGTTTTGAAATTGATTTCTCCATGAACTCATTTCTTTTCTTAGGAAATCTCACACAAAGCTCTAAACTCAGTGTAGGCTCTGTGAAGGTTAATGATTAGCATCTAATTACATACTTCTGAACATTTGGATGATGCTTTCATTCTCAACATTGTTCAAATGGGAAATATTTTATTGAATTTTACCTACAAACAATTTACATGCCACTCAGAATGTTTTTAACCTAATCTCAGATAGTTTTCTTTCACAATTAACAATAGAATCTAAGTCAAATAGAGGATGATAAAATTTCTAACTATCAATCATTTCCCAGGTTTTCCACCTCATAGTGTGATCATTAAATTAGATTATGCACATGAAAACACTTTGAAAAGATCTACACAAATGTTCTTTAGAAATTTCTGCTAAATTTCAGCTTTGCTATATAACTAGATGCATGACTTTTTTCTTTTCTTTTTTCTTTTTCAGATGCATGACTTTGGAACATCGGTAAAGTGATTGCCTACGCCTAGAAACTAAAATGTTTTCCAAACATTTTATATGCTTGCATTATTCTTGTCCTTCATGTTTCATCTTTATTGTTACCACCTCAGGGAGGGTTTCCATGAATCTCCAAGATAATACCCTCTTTTTATTCTCTCTCCCAGAATCCTGTTTCTTTCTTCACATGACTTACCATGTTTTGTAGGTATATATTTTATAGTTTTTTTATGGAACTGTAATGCCCATAAGGCTGGGCACCAGCCTTCTTCACCACCTAATACTAATCACAGGCCTAGCTCAGAACATTTACCAAATGGAGATAATTAACTTATTTACATTAAGCATTATGCTGATGATCAGATAAGATAATTTTTTATTAAAATGATGAACAAACAGAAATAAACAAATTTAAGGTGCTATAATTATATTGAGGATTTAAAATTTAACACTTTAGTTACCTCCTTCCTGCCCTCCACCAGCCACCCTCAATCTGAATGCACATAGGACATGGACCAATAAATGAATGTGTTTTATCATTCTGGTCTTTGGCTTAAAATTCTAATGAGCAATCATGGAAGAATATCAAGATTATGTACAGAATATCATTCCAAAGATAAGAGCTAAGTAGATGAAAGAGAGGTGAGACCTGGAATCAAAGCAAGACCAGTGGCCACAACTGCTTGTCACCCCTTGAGCTCTCGTGACTCAGGGTAGGGAAACAGAAAATGCCCAGAGCACAAATATCAGTTCATTGGAGCTATTTCATGCACAAATAAAACACATTCTGATTCTTTGTTATGTCTTCTAGTTTGAATTGGCTTATTATACTCTTATTCAGGTATGAATAGCATACGTGTTTCCATCTGACCTTGTCTGGGTCGTCCTCTTTGGTGGACTGCTTCTGATACCTTTGTGTGGATTACACTTGTACAAAGGTATAAAAGTTGAACATTTTCAATATTTGTCTACAATTGTTTAAGTCTTTGGCTTTATTGCTGAGTCTCCATGAAAGATATATGCATTTAGTGTTGTTTTTCATGTTAATTATCACAGAGTTTTATGCCAATACCAGAAGTTCAGGAACATCAGCTCTTGAATTACTCCTACGAATTAACTGCTGCTGCTATCTGCTACACCTAAAATGTTGTTTTCTCTAATTTACATTCTCTAGCAGAAAGAGGGGAAATGAGAGGAATTACATCAACTATTCTGGTTTTTGGAGGCCAGGAAACAATTTGTGGGACCCAGACAACAGCATTAATGAAGGCTGCACCCTTTTAGGGTAACTTCCTGTTACAATCACATGCACCATTCACTACCCCTCGTTGAACATACAGGAAGTTGTGTTTAAATTTTTATTCCTATTTATATGTTGGCAGATGTAGATATTTTAGTGAAAATTAAGTGCATAATCTAAGGCAAGGAAACATAATTATATTCAAGAAAAGGAGATATCATTTGTGGTTTGTATAAACAAGCAGTGCTTGTTAGAGATGGTGGATGGTGATATTTAATCTGGAATGTCAAGAATCATGAGACCTCAAGAAGTATGTATCAAAATAAGGGATATTCTAAACACATGAAATAAGAGTCTGGTGCTTTCCTCTGGGAAAAATGCAAGCATCCAATTTAATATATGAAGAGTAGGAATAAAGAAGGCCATAAAGTTAATTTGAGTAGAATATGAAAGTCATTTAACGTCAAATGAAAATGTGACATTCAAAATAAGAAACAATGGATCCCTGACAGGTTCTGAGCAATTAAAATTTAGCAAAATCCATCCCACAGCTATGAATAAAAGTGAGAAACACCCAGAAACAGAGAATTGAGATTTTTTTTGAACAGTCAGAAGATCAAGTAATAAGGCCAGATAACAATGACTAAACCAAGAAATGTGGCTGTCTAAATAAAAACAAAAAAAAATCCCAAAAGACTTCATTAGGAATGTGAAGCTCAAGGTCAAATAAAAGTAGAAATCAAGTTTTATAAATTTGTTGAAATATTGATGTCCCTCCCAAATAAGCATGTAAATTTTCCACCAGCTGACAAATGATAGTAATTCAACATTTTATTAGCTGAGACAAAGTTAATGCCAATGTACACTATTATGTTCTGAGAAAAACATAATTGAAAATGCACAAGAGAATGATGCACAAATAAGTCAGGTAATATGATAAAAATGGAAACATCTCTAAAGTGAGACTCAGGAGATATTTTCTCATAAATCAGAAAGCTTTCATGGACTTCAGTTCCTTATTTATATCATCATAAGCATGGATCTGTACCACATGGCCCCTAACAGTTTTCTTAATTTCTAAAATCTATGACTCAAGAATTGGGGATTTCAGACTAGGTACTCTCTAAGACTGTTCCCAACTATAAAATTATATTATTCTATAAATCTAGATTTTTTTTTACATGTTTTGAAATTTAAAAATCTCCAGTTTTCTTAACCTTGATTAAATTGAGCAATAATTGGATTATCTTTAATTGAGATTTCATTGGTGGTCTACACATCCTGGGAAACTGCTTTGAGGCGATTTTTTTTCCATTATTAAGTTCAATACTCCCCTCTTTAACAGCTTTATTTTTTTATAGTTGACATGCTATGAACTGCACATTTTTAAACTATCCAGTTTGATAAGTATTTACAAATCTGTACACCTGTGAAACCATTATCACAATCAATATATTGAAATATCCATCACCTTAAAAAGTTTCCTTCGGATCCTTTGAATGGCTTCCTCCTATGTACGATGCACTCAATCCCTGGACAACCACTAAATGCCTTTTTGTTGCCATAGGTGTTCTTATCTTCTTGAAATTATATAAATGAAAACAAAGTATAAACTTGATTTTAATCTGGCTTCTTCACTCAGGATAATCATTTAGAAATGCTCAATGTTGTAGCATGTATCAAGAGCTCACTCATTTTCATTGCTGAGTAGTACCCCATTGTATGAATATATCACACTTTAGTTTGTATTAACCTTCTGTGGACATCTGGGTTGTTTCCAGTTTGGGGATATTACAAATAAACCTTCTATGAATGTTTGTGTACAAGTATCTATATACATGTAGTTGTATTGTTCTCAAAAATAAATCTGATATTCTTATCTTTGCTCCTCTATGCATAATGTATCTATGTTTGCTTTTAAGATTTTCTTTTTATTAGTGGGTATATGCAATTTTATTATGATTTATCCTGGTGTAGTTTCCATTATATTTTCTGTGCTTGGGGCTCACTGACAGTTTTGGACCTGTGGGTTTATAGTTGTCATCAATTTGGAAAATTTTTGGTCATTACTTCCTCAAATATTTTGTTTCCTGATTCTCCTCCCTCTCGTCTTCCTTTCTATTTCCCCAAGGACTCCAAGTACACATATTAGCTGCTTAAAGTTGTCCCACAGCTCATGGCACTGCATTCTTTTTGTTTGTTTGGTTTTATTCTTTGTTATTTCTTTTCCAATTTGCATAATTTCTATTGATATATTATCAATTTAGCAATAGAAATTGCTAAATTTCTGTTTTTCTTTTTTTCTACAATATGTAACTTTTTTCTACAATATATAATCTACTTTTACCAGAGTATATTTTCCACCTCCCACTGTGTAGTTTTTATTTCTAGAAGGTTGATTGTTTTTTATCATTCCTATAGATTCTTAAATGTGCGAAGAAATGGAATACAGCCTATAATGTTGTTTTAATACCATTATCTTCTAATTCTAACTTCTCTTTCAGTGATTTGTCAGTTTTGTTTCTCATTATGGTTTATATTTTTCTATTTCTTTTCATTTTTGGTAATTTTTGAGTGAATGTCCTTTCTTTCATCTTGTTGGGATTTGTATTTCTCTAAATATTCTTGATTTTTTTTACTGGATCAAATTAAGTTTGTTGTAAAGAGTTTAAACATTTTATGTCTTGTTTTTAAGGTTTATTAGTTAGAATCAGAGCAGTGCTTTCTAAAATTAATTATTCACTACTACTGAGATAAATTTTTCTGAGTACTTTATCCTCTGTACTGTGTATCATGAGTTTTTCCAATCTGTCCAGAAAAAACAGTCTTCTAAGCATTGTGTGATGGTCTACCATTGTTCTCTCTAATCAGTTTGGAAAAGTCCCCAGACTTGAGTACTTTTCTCACATGTGTTCAGTGATTAATACACATCTGAATACCTGAGAGGAGTTTCTATAAGTGTGTGGAATTCTTTCATAAGGCAGCTCTCTATTCTCCCACCTTCTCTTGTGAACTCTGTCTTCATCTGCTCAGCTGAGGGAGTCCTCTGCATTTTGCCTGGGTCTTCCCTCCAGGTGCTCTAGCTTGGTAACTCATGGAGTAAGCTAGTAAAACCATGGGTGTCAACTCAATTCTTTCTGTCACTTAGAGATCACTGTCCTTCACTGTCTGATGTTCACTGCCTGGAAACCATTGTATCATATAGTTTGTCCATTTTTGTGTTATGTCAGAATGGGGAGCTGAAGGTAAATTATGTCCATGTTTTATTCCTTGTTGGCCAAAAGCTTGATTCACTTTTAGCTTAAACACTCCAATATCTCAGGATTAAAAAAAAAAAATTGCAAGGGTAGTCTACTTTTTAAAACTTTCTTATGTATGTAATTAAATATATTTATATGAAACTTCCATTTCTCAAGAGTTACAAATTTCTTGTGGGGGAATATTCACATAAAACCTTTAAACCACACTTCCTCTACTTTTTACAGCCAGGGGTTCTTGTCACCATAAAAAATTGGATAGCGTCGCCTGGGAAAAGATCACTGATCACCAAGAGATACCTCCCTGAGATGGCATTTAACTTGAACTCAGCACTGCCTAAAATCAGTCTCTTTATTCCAGCAACTCAGAAAACGAGCCATGTCAATATGCCTGGACATAGGGTACTTGAGATTCCGAACTTAAGCTAAAGAATTATAGTATTCTACACAAAAAAGACATAAACAAATGAAACAAAAACAAAATAAAATAATGAAATAAGCAAAAAATCTGAAATAAACCAAAAAAAACCAAAAAACCCAAAATAAACAAATATATACTGAACAACTACTATATGCCAGGAACTGTTTTAGACATTGACACTGACATGTGGAAACAAAATACCCATTTATGAATTTACAATAAAAAATATAATTGTTATGGAGACCAAACAGTCATTTATTCTGACATATTTGTTCTCTTTCTATGTACAAGGAAATGAAAGTCAGGTTGCCTGATTACTAAAAATTTATATATAGCATTGCAAATGCATTTACCATGGTAGTGTCTATTTTGAAGAACATATTACCAAATAGAATTAGTGCAGAATATACATTTGACTTTATAAAGATACATACAAAATCTGCTTTGAGTGGTTGAAACTTTACTAAAGCAGACATGATTTGATTTGAAAACCACTTCTCTCTGTATTAGATTCTGAGAGGAATTTGCTCTTGTAAGATGAAGATCACTGCATCTACTGTGGGCTTTGAAATAATATTGCATTCCAGCTATTAAACCGACTCTTTCAGCACATTTACAAATGTTTTACAAACCATTTTAAAGGATCTCAAACATTCTTGTTTGAGTCTTTGCACTTAGGATTTTTGTTACACAAAGAGAACATTGAATTTGGATGACAAATATTGTTATCACATTTTAGTTCAGCATTATAATTTGTAAAGCCTAGTCACACTTTTCTGTATTCAATTCTACATTAAGGAACTCCATAATTGTCTTAGTGGGGTTGCATACATCTACATTCCACAGTCTTTTTATGGCACTAGATTGTCCTTTTTATATTTTGAGATAATGGTACTGGATACTAATGAGGCTTCAGAGAATTTTAAGTGCCCAGAAGTTCCCATTATACCACCCAAAACCCTGTACTGTTTCTGTAATAACCATGCAATAGTACCTAAGCAGATTGTTTTTGCTTGGGGTATCTGCCTCAATGCTTCTTAGAGAAAATTGCTCTTAACCATTTTTAAAAAAACTAATGTCCATTCCATTTTTAACATAAAAAGATTATGTATGTACTTTTAAACTGGTTACTAAGAATTTAAACATTTACTTGATGAGAGGAAAAGAAAGAAAATGCACATTGAGAGAATGGAGTTAGCAAATGTTTCAGATAATTTGCTCAGTGTCGGAACTTTTATAAATTAATACATCTTATATATATTCAAAATCATAGGTGAAGATAAATGACAGATAGAATAATTGATGGTAAAGAGGAGGGAGGAAAGGTATATCAGAAAGTCAGAAAGAGAAAAGTTCCAGTAGCCTATTCTCCCTCTTCAGATTCATGAAAAATCACACAGTTTTTTGTTTATTTGTTTTTAGCTGAGCCATCCTGCTACCTGTTTGCAGCTCAGCTGCTGCTCAGCTCGGGCTGGACTCAAACCGCTGTTGCTCAGAGCTCAAACTCTTGAGTGAGCTCTTAACCAACTGAGCCACTTGGCTGGCCCTTACAATCACTGTGTTTTTAAAGTAGTATCAGAAGTACATAATACGACCAGCTAAATAAGAGAGTGAGAATATTATAGATGGCTTACGGCGGATACCTGTAGTCTTAGAGCAAAATCTCCTCAAAAGAACAGAACATACTACCCTAAATAGAAACCAGAAGCCAGAGACATAAAAAATAAACAAACAAAAGAAAGAAGGAAAATATGAACAGTAACGAAACTTATTTCTCTAGTAACAGAACCCTCAACAGAACCAGGAACAGATAAAATGAAGTCTGGCAACCATGAGATGTGGTCAAATAAAATGAACAAAATTAACCTCTCTACTCTCAGAGCAGCAGCCTCGAGGACACGGATGTGCCCAGCTAAAGGAGTCAGCACAGCTCTCTGAACTGGGAGTCCTGACAGGACACTCCCAGGGTGAGCCAGGGCCTGGAAATCTGCAGAGTGCCCATGTTAAGTTGTCTGATGCACTCTGCCTCATATCCAGGCCCTCTCTCAAACAATCACTTGAGAAGCTTATTATAATAAAAAAAAACTATGGCAGATAAAGAACATGACTCCTTACAGCTTCAGAAATAGACTCCATTTTCCAAAAGTCTACTACTTACCTGGTTCTCCACAACATGTAGAGACAAAAGCAATCACTCATCTTTTGAGAGAATTGTGCAACCAATTCAAAGAGACTATCAAAACTGAAACACTAAATCTACAAGAACAGAATCAATATAGGGGGGAAATGTTAAAATTAACAATATAAACAATCCTGGAGTAATTCAAGAAGAAATCACATTCTGAAATTAAAGCTAGATCTCCAAATCCAAAAAGAGCCAAGCCAAACAAAAAAATTTTCAACCCATAATATTGAAATATTTTTTAAAGATGTTATGTCCCCAATGCATACCTTACAAAATGACCACAACAGAGAGAATGCCAATCAAAATATATATAAAAAAGGAAACTATATGTAACAAAGAACTTTCAGTTAAAAGTGTACCTATTTTTCGTTGTATTCCCAGCATGCAGAAAAGTATCTGGCAAAAGGTAGTAGTTTGATATTTGTTAAATGAATATTTATTGAATTGGTAGCAAGCCTGAATTTCAGTTGGTTATACCCCAGGCTCCTTTCCTCACTATAAGGAGGAGTGGAACCAGAGAACCTCTGTGCTTGGGACATTCGCAGTGATTAGGGTTAGAGCAAGAAATTGGCCTCCCTCATCCAAAACCTGATGCGAAGACCGTTGTTTACCCCAGAGATACAATCAGATTGCTGGTGTCTCCCGCTTAAAATAAACAGGCAGTCAAGGTTCACCTAACTTTTGGAGAAATCCATGTGTGAGATTCCAAAAACTACAGAGAGAGAAAGAGAGAGAGAGAGAGAGAGAGAGAGAGAGAGAGAGAGAGAGAGAGAGAGAGAGAACAAAAAGAAATGTAGAATATGGACAATTAAAATTAAAAAACCCCTGAAGTGTAATGAAATAGCACTGAGAAAATCTTAAGATAGGACAAAATGGAAAATTTTAAGATGGGACAAAGTTGTTGAAAAGAAACCATGAACAAATTAAAAGATCAATTCAGAATAATAATGTCAGAATAGTTGAGACACATTCAAACCAGCTATCCTGCCTGGGCTTGAAACCTATTAATAGATCCTCAGGCTACCCAGAGGACTTACCTTATTAGTTGTATGACACTGGGTATCAGTTATTTTATGTGATATAAATTATGGATAATTAATATCATTTTTCTCACATGATTATAGGACATTAAATGTTACTACTAGTACAACTCCCAGAACAGGAACTAATATGTTAGAAATAGTAGGTAGTGCTTATTACCAATTGATGTTCCTTCATACTTTCACTGACCTTCTTAATTGTCCTTGAACAGATTAGGTTTGTTGCATTTACTGTTCCTTCTGTGCTGAATGAAGTTTCTTCACACACATTTTTACCTAGGTACCTTTCTGACATCATTCAGTTATGTTCAAATATCATCTCTAAAGAAAGACAGCTCAAATCATCCAGTCTAATATATAGCCCCATATCCTCTCTAACTCTTCATCCAACTTTATTTTTATTTGCAGCATTTATTTCAACCTTGAAATGGTATTATAAATGAATTATTTGGTTATTGTTTTTCTCCACAATTGGAATATATGAGGTCTGACAATTAAGTTCCCAAACTTGTTGCAATGATGTTGCTAACCTTTTTTTTTTGATATCAGAGGGATTCTTCATTATGAATTTGTACCAATTGGACAAACAATTAACCAAATTTACCATTTGGAAGTGCTGAAAAGGCTGCATGAAAAAGTTAGACCACCTTAACTTTTCACCAACAATTCATGGCTCTTGCATCACAGACAATGTACCAGCTCACACAGTACTGTCTGTGAGGGAGTTTTTAGCCAGGAAACAAATAACTGTACTGAAACACCCTCTTTACTCACCTGATCTGGTCCCCAATGACTTCTTTCTTTACCCAAAATTAAAAGAAATATTGAAAGGAAGACATTTGAATGACATTCAGGACATCAAGGGTAATACAACGATAGCTGTGATGGCCATTCCACAAAAAGAGTTCCAAAATTGCTTTGAAGGGTGGACTAGGTGCTGGTGTTGGTGCATAGCTTCCCAAGGGGAGTACTGTGAAATTGACCATAGTGATATTCAGCAATGAGGCATGTAGCACTTTTTCTAGGGTGAGTTCACAAACTTAATTGTCCTACCTCATATACTCCATGATGCACAAACTTTTTTTAATGTGTTTACCCCTGTATCTTCAATGTCTAGAAAAGTCCATGACACATACAGCATATGAATTAAGAACTAAAGCTTTAGAATTAATCAGCCTGTGTTCAAATTCCACTTCTGTTAGCACTTCTGTAGCCTTTGTGATTTATTTAACTTTCAGTTGCCTCCTTTAACATTTTGGGATAATAATAGCACTTATTTTTCAATGTTGTGATGACTCGATACATTAAAAAATAACTTTGGGCCGGCCGAGTGGCGTGATGGTTAAGAACTGACTTGGGACGCCAGAGGGCCCCGGTTCGGATCCCACATATGAGGGCCAGTGACACTGCCCTCCACAGCTAAGATGCTGAACAACAGCTCAACCTGGAGCTGGGCTGCTGTGAGTCACCTGCGACAGCATAGGCTGCAGCCCCTGTGGCAGTGGGTTGCCATGGGCTACAGTCTGTAGCCAGCAGCCAGCGTGAGCGGCCAGCAGCCAGCGTGAGCGGCCAGCAGCCGCAGTGAGCGGCCGTCCAGAAGCCGACGACTGATCTGCCTCGCCCGGGAAGAGCACAATGATGGTGCCAACTTGGGCCAGTGAAGCAATGTCCTCCACAACTAGACTGAAGAACAAAAGGATAGCAACTTGTCTGTTCCCCTCCCCCCAATTCCCCAGCACTGTTTCCATCCCCCCAATTCCCCAATAAAAATCTTTAAAAAAAAAAAAACTTTGACGTCTTGGCACATGGCATTTATAGATGTGAGCTATTATTGTTGCTAAAATGTGTTGAGAGAATGAAAACATGAATGAATTTATGAATGAATAAATGAATGAAGAGTGTAGGTGAAAAAGACTTTCATTTATGCATCGCCTTACTCAATTATTTTTTGACCACCATGTTGTTCTTTGTTACTTTAATAATGCTGAGAAAAGTAATTTTAACATTACTGGAAATAAGACATATCTGTGTGTGTGTGTGTGTGTGTGTGTGTGTGTGTGTGTGTGTGTGTGTTTTCCAGCAGAGAGGAAAGCATATGGCTTAAAATATCATTCCAGCTCTTCAGTTTTACCTTCCATCAAACTTACTGCCCTCGACCTTGAAGTTCATTTCAGGTTACTCAAAATGAGAATAACAGTAGTGCAAACATGCAAGTTATTTTGTTACTCCCTTTTCACCAAAAAAAAAAAAAAAAACACCAAAAACATTTTCCAAGGTTTGCCCTTCTGTGCCTTGCTTTACAATTTGAGAGGCTGACCCCTGTTGACTGTCACCTTCACTGTGTTGCTTTCATGGTTCCAGTTGGATTCAACAGCTAAGAGACAGTGATAAGAAATCAGAGAAAAGAAGAGCGAGCATGAGGAGAGAGAGCTGCATCTCCCCCATCTCTGTGCATAGAACCGGCAGTGTGAGTGGCTACCTCTCTGTATGACCACAGCTCCTGTTGGGCTGCCCCTCTTCTGTGGACCCAGATTCTACCGGACTCCTCCCCTGTTCCTTCAGGCCTAGAGAGGGCAATGGCTCCCTGCTATTGCTCATCCCTGGGTGTCTCCCCATCCCTGCTTGGTGTCTGTAACCCTGCCCACACTTCTGCAAATCGTACCTTCATTAAATTACTTCCTGTCAAAGTCTTTTAAACATGTCATATGTTTCTTGACCCACAGTCAGAAAATTATGTTTTGTGAGATGTCTGGGACATATGAGAAGTCTGAAAGTTATGCTGTGTCCACCATCAGCCCTCACTGCATGAAGGTAGTGACCTTCTAATGAAAAAAGCTATTTGGTTTCTGCTGTATCTATAACCATCTTTATTGGCTTGAGGTTTCTTCCTCCTCTGTTTCTTGAGGTTCCTCACAATCGGGTTTTATTTGGGGAGTGAGGGTGAGTGGAGGATGGCCATTCCCACTGAGCCATTCTATAGACGAGGCCTTTCCTTGATTCAGCCCACAAAATGCTCTGCTAATGAACACTGGAAAGAAATTAGGTTTTACTCAATTCTCATGAGTCATTTCTTTGGAATTTTGGATGACAATTTGGGACTGACAATCATAGTGGAACCACAGCTTGGCATAGAAATATTCAAAAATTCCCTATCTATAAAAATTAAGTTAGGTCTCTTGGGCATGCATTTTTAAGATGAAAATAACTACTCAGGCTATCCTGTCTTCAGCTTCAAAGAGGCCAACGGGGCCATTCTGTGTTTGGATTGAACTAATCCCATCTTTTTTATTCACCATGTGCATGTGTTCTCTGCACACCTGGTTTTTTGAGGGGAAAAAAAATGGCTTTAAGAAGGAATAACTAGAAAAGAATAAAACCTGTGCTACTGATGGTTAATGTACTCTACATAAATACATACAGAGGGTGCCAAAAACATGTATATACATTTTAAGAAAGGAAAAAAATGTATTAAAATTGTAATAATATATACTGATAAAAAAGATGAATACATTTTTTTGGCAAGTCCGATATTTCTGTATTTTTAAGACAACCATGTGAATTGAACTTGTAGTGAAAAATTTTTTCTTTAGGAACCAAAAAATTAATAAAAGTATCCATATGTTTAATAATTGCTTATATTCTTTTTGGTTTGTAATATCTATTCATCCATATTCATACTTCCTCTGATGTTGCCTTTGTAAAAATTGTAGACTCTTCTGAATACAAATAATTTAAAAAACTAGTAAAACTTGATTGATATACTTCTTTAATTAAGGTATAAAAGAAAATTTATGTCTAATTTTGTTTATTTATGGAAATTTTAATTATTTCATCATTTAAAATTTACCATTTAGAATGTTTCTATTTTACTTTTTTTAATTTTATAATTCTTTGTTAAAAAATAACAACAGTAATTTTGCTTTCTCCACATACACTTTTCAGATTTTTACTGAACCAGGGAAAATGAAAATTCTATGGTTTTTTAGATGGGTGTATGGGACATTGGGAAAACATTTTATGAGGCTTTAAAGGGGTTATTCTTTGGAACTTACCCTTGTTGGTTATTTTTCTTATCAGCCACATGATGCCTTATAAAAATGGGCATTAAAATACATTATTTTTTTTTAATTGAAGGCAGACTGGAGCACATGGGGGAAGAGGAAACAAAATTAGAGGGATAAAGAATTCCAGGTGATGGGATGTGGCAGAACATATCAAGAAGGAAGGAGAACACGTTCAGTCATTAGGCCTGCTGTAAAAAGAAATGTGAAACAAAACAAAACAATAAAACAGAGGACAGAATGGATATAACAGTAGAAAATCACCTGGAATATCCCCTAATGTCACTGGTGGGAAGCAGGGGGTAAGGAAGCCAGGTTGGAAATCTGACTCCCTTTTAGCATACTTTCTTTCTAGGTGTGAAAGCAGAGAGGCGAAGAGAGCATCGAGTTGCAATGCTGCCACGTAATTGGGGCACAGTGGTAGGCAGACCCAAGGAGGTGATGAGAGTGGTCTTCCCATCACCCACTTTGTTCCTGGCTTCTTACAGTTCCTCTCCTGCAAATGTTTCATTCCTACAGCTGAAGGAAAAGCTCATCATCATCATAACACGTTAAGCTTCAGCAAAAATATAAACCCTAGTGTGAAGGAGTTTATCCAACGTGTTTTCAAATAAATTTTTGACAGACCAAGGATGAAGAAAGTAAGAAAGGAATAGAATCCTGTGGGACTAGAAGGGTTGGAGTGAGAAGGCAGCCAGTGAGGCTGGGAGAAAGGCAGGAAAAAGTGTGAATACGGATGCCAGAGATAAACTTGGATTATTTTGAATTTTGAAAAATGTAACATGATAAAACCTTGTCCTCTAGCAGATGCAACACTAACCACCTTGAGAAGAGAAATTGCTTGGAAAAGACAGATGGATTCATGCACTAAATCGGGTGTTAGAATAGCTTTTCTACCATTCTACAGTTGTTTGGTCTTTCTATCCTGGGGAACCATGGGGTTCTTCATTCAACTGCCTCCAGGTCCTGTTAAAAAATTCTTATTACACAGCATGCTTGCAGGATCATGATTACATTCCCCAAATTCTCTGACCCTGGCTCTCTGTAGAGATTTGGAGATAACCATACTAATGTAAATTCATAAAATATACTCACCTACTCAGAGGGACATGACGCAATGGCATTAATTCATTCTGCATTCTAGGAGGAAGGAACAGCTATGAAAACCTGTCCAAATCAACTAGAGTAGATGACTAGGTGATGACTATCTTGTGTTTTAATGGTTTTATCATTGAAACACAGGACTGAGTCTTTGGGTCTGTGGGTTAAAATCTAGTTGGTATTTTGTAATCGATTCTGGCTGTCCATAGAGGGTCTACCAAATGAATTATTACCTTCTTCATTGAAGTTTCACCAACCTTCCAATAATTCTGTTGAATCACCTGCTGAATTACAATTTTCTATTTCCTCAGTGAGATAGCTGATTTCAGTTGAACTGTTTTGATGTTTTGAAATTCCAACAAAGAGAATTTGAACCTGCAATATGTTATTGGAGGTTAGCAGGGAGGAAAAAAACCTGTAGCCTTGAAACAAGACTTTTACTTATATGCCCAGTAATGCCATAGAATGATGCAGGAGAAAGTACTATAAAAGGAAAAGATTGAAAAATATATCAGAAGTCTTTAGCTCTAGAACCCCTTATAAAGTCTTAAGAGCACATGCCTCAGTTACTTCCTACAATAAGACTTATACACAAAGCAGAATATGAACCATGGCAACCACCCCACATCTTAAACTTACTTTTATTCCTATATACTAGGTTTTTGGTTTAGGAAACAAATATCCAAGCATTTACCTAGTTTTCAAATACAGGAATTATCTTTAATTCCTTGTTTTCTTTTAATTCCCATATCCATTTATACCAAGTATTGCCAGTTCTGACTCCCACATCTCTATAATCCATTCTCTTTGCTATTTTCACTTCTACTTTTTGTGCCCACTTCATCTCTTAACTAGACCATTATAATAGCTTTCTAACTTGACCCCCCTCCAAGTCACATTCTGCGTCTACATAATATTCACACTGCTTACCAGATTGTTTTTTCAAGGAAAAGTTAATTGTAATAATCTATTTTAAATGAGCCCCAAAGATAAAATTCTAAAATATAGCCAGCAAATCTAATCCTTTCAGAATCTGGCTTGTACCTATTTTCTATAAACATCCTTCGTACTCGCATATATGCCTTAGCATCCCACGTTTTGCTGAATGAGTCATTTTCTCTCTTGCTGGCTCTTCTGCCTAGAACACTTTTCTTCCTTTGTCCACTTAGCAACCATCTACTCAGTCTTCAAGATTCACCTCAGGTATCTCTTCTTTGATCAAACCTTCTCCTGAAAGCTCATTCCTCAGTCAGGTAAAAATGACCCCACCTCTTAGCTTCCTGATAATCACGATTATGAGTCTATTAAATAGTTCATATACATTACTGAATTTTTTCACATGTAAGTTTCTCTCCGCCAGACTTGAGCTTATGAATTCAGAAAACACATTTTATTGTTCTTGGGCTCTAACACAGTGCTTCATGGATAGTAAAGATGCCATAACTATGTGGTGAGAGTAATATCTGAACACTATACAAACTTAAGTGATTTTTGCAGGTACTATGGCTTTTCAAGCTAGGTCCTCTTAATCATGGATGCTATTTCAAATGCTTTTTTTTGGATATCCCTAACAAATTCCTAGATTTTAATTTCTTATTATTTTAAGCTTCATAGAAGTCATAGCCCCTTAACAAGGTGAAATGTTTTGTTTAAACAAACCCCAAAGTAGCCCCAGACTCCTGTAGACTCTCAGAAGATGCTTGCTGAAGTATATGGATGGGCAGTGTTACTAATTAATACTTCTAGCCTCTCAAATTAGAACTAGCTCAAGAGAGAGAAATTAAATTTAAAACGATGTTTGCCAGAAAATCATCTGGTAAGAAGCCATTTCAGGAAAATCATCCATGCTAATGAGAAAAAGAAGCAGATAAAAAGTGGGATGTAGGTTTTGCTATTTTCAGCTCTTTGTTTTGCTTTCAACAAGGTGTCTCTAATCCTGTGAACATTTTACATGCTGTCTGGGTCTCATATTCTGAGAAGTGCCAGTGAAATCATGCCAAGCTATGGAACACGCCAGGGGTGAGAATAATAACCCACATTACCAACCTAAAGGCAATTACCTCTAGAAATAGTTCTGAAAACAAAAGGCACATTAAATTGTTTTACTATTTAAGACACACAAAACTCCAAAAGGAATAATGCTAACTGAATAAACACGTGACAATATGGCAAGCCATGAACACATAATTTCAATTATGAGCCATTCTGTAGGTTCAGTTCCTAGAAAGAAAGGGTTAGAGAAATCAAACTCCTGGACTGTCTCTGAAAATAAATAAAACAAGAAATTTTCAGCCTGAATTGATTAATAAAAATAATAGGGAAAAGTTTTTTCAGCCAAAAATGTCACAAATTTCAGTAAATTGAGTGTAAAACAATTGTCACTTATAACTTTAGCATCAAAAAATTTTCCCCTGATCAAAGTTTAAAAAAAAAGCCACTCAGTATCTCCCCAATCACCTGTCTATTTACAGTTCAAACATAAAAAAGTAGTTATTAAAGCTGCTTTAATATTTCATTTTGTGCAATTTTGCTTCACTGCTCATATTCCCTACAAAAAAAACACATTAAATCTAGTCTCACCTTACATGAAAAACTGAATAAAAGATAAGTATTTCTTTTATCCCTTTGCCATTTCATTTTGTGACACAAGCTTCTATAAATGAATACAACCCCAGACACATTGAAACATAGCTAATACCTCTGTATTCAGAAACAGCCTCATCTTTTAAAGCAAAGAAATGAAATTTTCTCAGATATGTCTTCTAGAATACATGTTACAGAACCCCAGAATAATTTGGAGAACTTCTTCAGTGTAATGTAGCCAAAATATTAAGACATTTTAGGTAAAACTTTTTCTCAGGTGAGATAATCAGTTAAGATATAAGTATTACAATTTATAGATCTGGGATGTTGTTGAATAACTAAGCTGTGCAGTAAGTCACTAAAAATCAGGTTGTTCTTGGCTATTCTTATCTTCCCTCATGATCAAAGGTACAGATTGATGGTGAGTCGCTACGCAGCAGATACGTTGTTCTGTGGTTATATCCCATTCTCTGTGAGAATAATGGATCTTCACGCTCAAAAAGCCAAGATGGAAATATTGTTATTAGGCTCAGAACCATTATCTCTGTACTTTGCAAAGAACATTTTTCTCCCCTTAGCTACTTTGATAATCTTTACATAATGTCATCTTATTAAACTTGAAGGTGATGAAAATTTCCTTCCTAAATTTCATTCCTAATAACCAGTATACCAGAATATACATGTAAACATATAACTGGTACCTTGCAGATTACAGGGTAACTGACACAGCAGTCTTGCAGGGTATACATTATTCTTGATTTGTTTTTGTTCAATTGAGAAAACAATAGCTCAAAAGTTATATAACTTAGGCCGGCCAAGTGATGCATTGGTTAGGAATTGCCTTGGGACACCAGCTCTGAGCAGCAGGGCCCTCAGATCCTACATGTGGGCCAGTGATGCTGCGTCCTCTACAGATAAGATGGTGAACAACAACTCCACCTGGAGCTGGGCTGCCGTGAGTCGCCTGTGATGGCGTAGGCTGCCACCCTGCTGCAGTGGGCTGCCTTGAGCTACCGTGAGTGGGCGGCAGCCAGAGTGAGCTGCCAAGAGCCTCTGTGAGTGGCTGTAATGGCTGGCGAGTGACTGCCTCACCTGGAAAGAGCACAATGATAAGATCAACATGGGCCAGTGAAGCGACGTCCTCCATAACTAGACTGAAGAACAAAAGGACAGCAACCTGTCGGTTCTCCTTCCCGATTCCCGAATGCTGTTTCTCTTCCCCAATTCCCCAATAAAGTCTTTAAAAAAAAAAAGTTACATAACTTGATAGACATTACCAGGTATAGAAGTGGTAAGCACATATTTGAACAAAACTTTTTTCTTTCTCTTAGATCTGCATGTTCCAATATGATAACACTAGCTACATGTGACTATTAAACATTTAATATATGTCAAATTCTAATTGATGTGTTCTGTTGAATACATATCAGATTTTGAAAACTTGAGATAAAAGATGTAAATATCATTAATAATTTATATATTGATTGCACATTGAAATGATATTTTTATATGAGGTTAAATAAAATATATTATTAAAATTTATATCCCCTCTTTATTTTACCTTTTTAATGATGTGGCTACTAAAATTTGAAATTTCAGATATGGCTGACATTTCGGCTCATGTTATATTTGTTATTATTTTATTTGTATTGGGCAGCATTGTATTAGACCACACAGCCTATATTTCTATAGAAAAATTCTCAGTTAATTACCTACTGGCTTTTTAAAGGAAGTAAAATATATTGTAATAACTTTGTATGGTGTCAAATGGGTACTAAAGTTACCAATGTGATCATGTTGTAAAGCATATTAATGTCTAATCACTTTGTTGTACACCTGAACCTAATATAATATTATGCATCAACTGTAATTCAAAAAATAAATTAAGAAAATAATAATAAGTGGATTACGATTTCAGACTAAAACTGACATATGTGCTTCTTTCTGCATCTATCAATAAGGCTGATCACACTTAAAAGAAGCTCACTTTTCCCAAGATTGTGCTACCAATTGCATCCTGGAGACATCACAGTCTGTGTTGTGTGGATTTTTATCTCTGAAAGGACTGCATAGTGCTATGCTATCAAGTATCATCTGTTCTTATGAGGATTATTTGTGTTGCAAAACTTCCAACACTGGATGTTCTGCATGACTGGACAGTTTCAATAATCAAAAGTGTCTGGAATTACAGTCTCATATTGGAGGAGTGGCACAATTGGTTAGCAGCTGTTCTCACACTTTCATGTACAGAACAACATTGAGGCAAGCTGGTTAAAATGATAAATTCCCAGATTCCTTTTCTCATTGATTTTCATTCAGGCAGTTTGTGTAGTAGGCAAAGATTCATTTTGTCAGACTTCCCAGGTGATTCTGATATATATAGCGTATCGACCACCCTTTGGGAGTGAGAGACACTTCTGTAGAGAAAGGGCTGTGTTTGCATTTGGAGGGCAAGAACAAAAATGTCTCAACAATGATGTAGAAGGCAGTAATCAGAGTCCAGGTCTTATTTTCATGTATTGTTTGCAAAACTATCTACATTTTTATACAGCCCCAACATGAATCAGTGTCATGCTGGGAAATAGAAACTAATCAGAAATGAAATGATTGTGGATAGATTCATAGGTTTTTTTCAGGGTTGGGTTTGTAAAGGGCAATTATTTCTCTAAACTCTAAATTTCAATTTGACCATCTATAAAATAAAGTAGGATCACTTGCATCACTAGAAAGTGCTGTAAAATATTATTAATTTTTTAAACTTTCTATACCAATCATACTTTAATTAGATGAATATCTAGTATGATCCAGTATATAGTCTTCATTGTAGCTTAAAAAAATACAACCTAAATGAAAAATCCATCAATATTCTGATACTTATTACTTGATTCAGACCATACATAAGACATCTTTCAAAAAAATTGAAATGAAATTAATATTTTGAAAATATGTAACTTATCAATGAAAAGTTTTCTCTTTCTCACTAGATAGATAAATGAGGGGGGAGGAGAGAGAGAGAATCATTATGTTTATTTTTATTTTATTTATTTAAGTTTATTTTATATTATCCTTAAGATGGTCAATTATTACCTTCTTGTTCTTTGGCATTTATTGATATTATTTGCAAAATTCATATGAGAGTATTCCAGAGCCCAAACAATCTCACCTTGCATTCTAGAGTCAATTATTGAACTTTTTTTTATTTACTAAGGAAAGTGAATGGAATACTGAATATTGTATACTGAATACTGAATACTGAATACTGAATACTGAATGGAATACTGAATATGCAAAGATGTGGCATGAGTATGATGTAATACATGTGACAGATTTCTAATAACAAAAGATCAGTACACATAACAGAAAGAGTAAAGTCATTGCCTTTATATTAATAAAATCCAGCAACGTATCTCCTTTCCCACACTTTATTCATCATATCATAGAAAGCCAACAAATGTTAAAGTAAATCTGTTCCAGCAGTTTTGTCCCAAAAGTCATTTTCAATCAGACTGAGTGATGATATTATGTAAGGCGTCTTACTAAGCACTTTATTAGGGGACAGCAAACGTCATGGTCTATGCCTTGCAACATAAAGCCTGTCAAATACAAGGCCATTTGGAATATAATCAGCCTTCATTAAATAATTGATGACTAAGTAATAAATGAGTTAATGAATAAACAAAAATAAACAAATGAGCCAATCCAAGTGGAGCTAAACAACTGTGTAAAAATTCAGGAGTAGACAAATAGAGATTTGTCCACTTACCAATGCTTTCTTATCGGTGAGTATAAAACATTTCTTCTTAGGTTTCAACAGCCTCTCCCAATGTTGCAGGAGGAAACATCTTGAATGTTACATTTAATTGCCATACACAGTTATGTAAATGTTATGCCACAGGCTGAAAAATTTTGAAAATTAAAAACAAAAAAAAAACAAACCCTCCATTTGCTAACTATGGGAGTGGAGCCTGAAATCAGGAGATTACATTTAGAATATCAGGCACACAATAAAATTCACCACTAGACCACAGAAACTTTCAAATGACAAGATGAAAATCCTTCAGCAGGTAGTTTTTCACTAGTGCGGAGGTGTGACTATGCTCAGTGCTTAAATTCACAAATCAACATTAATTAATCGATATGCCCAAGGAAATAAAGTCCCATGAAAAAATAAGACTGACAGCTTCAGGAAAAAGCAAACAGTGAAACTGCAGAGAGAGGGTCCAGCATTTACTGAAAGCTTGCTATGTGCCAGATCCTTTAATTCTGCTTATCTAAATTAACCCTGATACCAACACAGGGAGATAAGCATTAGTCTAATTTTCCTTAATGAAAATTAAGTTCCTATATCCTCAACTACCTAACAAAGAAATATGGTAAGTAAATAAACAATGGAGCCCAAACGTCCACTTTAGTTATTCAATTTCCTGTGCTGATTCTTCTCGCTCTGGTACCCCTCAAGGAAGAATATTACTTTCTGAATCATCTGAATAATTTTCTGGTCTTAACTTTAACTTCCTCCCATCTTAGTCACAGATTCTGATGTCTTTTTATGTTAGATGCTCTACAGAAAGAAGAAACAATTATGAATAGCAAGATGTCCTCATGCTCATCCAAATGAACTCAGCATTCCTAAAAATCATGAAAGGTAGAAGTACAAGCAGGACAAATGTATGAAACAAGTAGAGACTTTTACTTATGTAGGCAGAGTTTGGAACAATCTATCAGAGGAACTACCTGCTGCACATGGATCACATTCATTTCACCACAACAAATTAGAGAGGTGAGAGAGAAATAAATAATTAGCACCTTTGCCAGTTCCAGCAGGTTATCCAGTCTAGTTATATGTATGATTTCATTCCACAGCAAGTTTGAAATTATGAAAACATCACTAAACCAAAAGAACACTTAGATGCCTCTAAACAATTCACATTCTATGTTATTTTTATGCAGTCCATGTAGGTCTTTAAAGAAAGAACCTACTTTATGGAAATGAAAGAGAACTTTGGGGTTTCCCAAAGTTTCCTAGTCAACGAAGGCATTTATGTAAGATGGGGAGAAAGGCGAGTATACTGAGAGGCCCAGCTCTAAACCAGTCTTGATTTGGATGGAGGGAAAAATGTAATTTATAGTAACCAGTAGAAGCTGATAGAACTCTATAAACCCTGGAAAGCCATGTCTTTGGAAAGTAGACTCCACTGTACAGCCAATAGTGAATCCATCTGGGAACATATCTGGAAATCCTTTACCTGCACACTGAATTGAACTATTTGGGAACATATCCATGAGGGATAACCAGACATAATTGGCACTCAAAAATATTACTAGCTAAGTAATATTTAAAATGCAGGAGGCCTTGCAAGAACCAATGATGGTATCATACAATGAAATGGAAATTAAGATTGATCTAATTCTGTGCACCTGACATCCATAAAGAAATAAAAAAATTAACTTGCAATTTTGAAATGATTTAGAAACAATTCAAAAATATACTGGTCTTCTTTAATATACTAATTTCACAGAGAAATTTAAAACACACACAAGGCAAGACAACAAAATCTGTCTTCATTTGGAAGATTCCTATGTTCAAACATAGGGAATTATGAGATAAAATCTAAATTAGTTGTAATTTGCATGGGTTTACAAATCCTCATATGCAATTCCCAGAATGGTACACAACAGCATTCCCAATATGGGTGCATCAAGCTGATTTGGTTTCTGGGGTGTCCCAGTGCTAGTTTTGGATTTGTTCACACACAGATTCAGATGCATTTTAATCTCCAGCTCAGCCCACATGGTCATCCCATGAGCATTCAGAATAATTCTCAGATACTTAGTCACTCAGCTCTAAAACAAAAGTGTGAGCATGTCAGGCATGTATCTTATTTATCATCTTCAATATAGTAATGCATGCACCTCAAGGAAAATGGTACAAAGTCTTCTGAAGCCTATTAGTTTCCAATTCCATTTAATAGCAGGATCAAAAGCTTCCTTTGCTCCCGTGTGAGGGGCCTGTATGGTGAGAGAATGGATACTCAGAAACGTTTTCACCACCAAGCTGGGGTACGAAGCATCCATCTGAGTAGGAGTTCAGGATCTGTTCTGTGATTTCTGTTGCTAGGCAACTGCTTCCTTTGTCTGCTTTGTTCGGAACAGTTACTTTATTTATACTTGGTTTAAATGATGCAGATCATACTGTGAAATCATAAAAGAAAATAGAAAATATATATATATTAAAATTGTTCCAAAGAATTATAATTCTGTATGAAAGCTAATGAATGTTGATGCAAATAAAACTCCCACAAAGAATCCAAAGAACTAAAGCCCAGCTGGTCCTATCTACCTGATATTTTTTTAATAGGCTATATAATAACCTAGGGTTAATTTTTGATATAATCTATGACATACCAAAATAAAACCAAATACCTAGTCAATAATTAAGTAATATAAAGTATATCTTGAGAACAATTTGCAGGAATAATATAACTAATGTGAGATGTTGAGATAATTTGGAGATTAAAATGTGTTAAAATAAAAAAATAAACTGAGAAACAAAGAAGGCAAAATAAGTAAGGTTAGGAAATAAAAGAGAAGAAAATCATATTCATAAATTTTCCAAAATTTGAGAAAGTTTGAAATGTTTTATAAAATAAATTTTCCTGTAATTATGATTTTCACATATAATAAATGAACTAAATGTAACTTTCTTGATTGACAAAAATCTCCCTTTTAGTCTATCATATGTGACTTTTAAAAATGTTTTTGAATCTACTATTTTAAAGGTGACTATTAAATGAAGCAAAAACAATGGCTTTGCTCTGACCATGTTGTCATTTAAATTTTTTCCAATGCCTTACATATTCTTTGATTTTCTCATTAGTTAGTTCTTCATTTTTTTCTTCACCCATTAATAACAATAATCGATCAGCTAGGAAGACTTAACATAGTTAAAGTGCCCATACTATCCAAAGCAGTCTGTAGAGTCAATGCAATCCTTATCAAAATACCAATGGCATTTTTCACAGAACTAGAACAAATAATCTTAAAATTTATATGGAGCCATAAAAGATGCTGAATAGTCATGAGAATCTTGCGAAAGAAGAACTAAGTTTGAGGTATCATGCTACCTGATATAGAACTATAATACAAGGCTATAATAATCAAAACAGCATGGTACTGGCATAAAAACAGACACATAGATCAATGGAACAGAGCAGAAAGCCCAGAAATAGAGCCTTATATATAAATAAAAACTTATATGATCATTTGATCTATGACAAAAGAGGCAAGGATGTACAATGAGGTAAAGGCAGTTTATTCAATAAATGATGTAGGGAAAACAGAACAGATATATGCAAAATATATGAAACTGAGCCACCTTCTTACTCCATACACAAGACTGAACTCAAAATGGAGTAAAGACTTAAATACAAGACCTGAAGCCATATAACTTGTAGAAGAAAACATAGGCAGTAAACACTCTCACATTGATTAGTAATATATATTTTTTTCTGATATATAATATTGGACAAGGGAAACAAAAGAAAAATAATCAAATGGGACTTCATTAAACTAAAAAGGTTTTGTATATCAAAGGAAACCATCAACAAAATGAACACTCAGCCTACTGAACTCATACAACTCAACACCAAAAAAACAAATAATCCAATTAAAAAATGGGCAGAGGATCTTTCTCCAAAGAAAACATACAGATGGCCAGCAGACATATGAAAAGATGTTCAACATCACAAATCATCAGAGAAATGCAAATGAAAACCCCAATAGGATATCACCTTGCATCTGTCAGAGGGGCTATCATCAAAAAAATCAAAAAACAAGTGTTGGTGAGAATGGAGAAAAGGGAACACTCATGCACTGCTGGTGGGATTGCAAATTGGTGCAGCCACTATGGAAAACAGTTTGGAGGTTCCTCAAAAAATTAAAAATAAGACTACCCTATGACCCAGCAATTCCACTTACGGGCATTCACCTGAAGAAATCCAAAACACTAATTCGACACGATATATGCACCCCTATGTTCATTGCAGCACTATTTACAGGATATGGAAACAACCTAAGTGCTCATCAATAGATGGCTGGATGAAGAAGTGGTACATATATACAATGGAATATTACTCAGACATAAAAAAAAATCTTATCCTTTACAACAACGTGGATAAACCTGGAAGGTATTATGCTAAGTGAAATAAGTCAGACAGAGAGACAAATACCATATGATCTCACTTATATGTGGGGTTTAAAGTACAAAACAAACAAACAAACAAACAAGCAAACTAGCAAACAAAGCCAGAAACAGACTCAGATACAAAGAACAAACTCAGTTACCAGATGGAAGAGGGTCCAAGGGCTGGGTGAAAAAGATGAAAGGATTAAGAAGTACAAAGAGGTAGTTTTAAAATAGTCATGGGGATGTAAAGAACAGGATAGAGAACATAATCAATAATATGGTAATAAATAATATGGTAATAAATAAATAAATAAATAAATAAATAAATAGTGCCAGGTGGGTACTGAACTAATCGGAAGGATCACTTCATAAATTATATAAATGTCTAACCACTACTCTGTACACCCAAAATTAAAATAACCTTGAATGCCATCTATAGTTAAAAAAAAAAATCAAAGGACCAGATATTTTAGCACTTACAGATCTTAATTCATTTGATCTTTAGATGGCGTTATAAAGAAGATACTGCTATTATTATCATCCCCATTGTATAGATGAGAAAAATGAATCAGAGGTGTAAAATAATCTTCCCAGAGGCCTCTACATACTAGGTGTTAGAACAAGGATTCAAACCCACATACTCTGATAGGGGTCCCACCTGCTCAGCCACTCATTTACGAACAATATTTTTCCCCCCTGTGACACGATTTAGCAATTCACTACTTTCTCTCTAAATACACTCCTTTATTGGGGTTTTCATAAATAACCAATAAAAAATAAACCAATATCTTCCATTTCCACTTGTTTTTATTCTCAATGGGCTATAAAACACTTCAACTGCTGCATTGTAGTTATAACAAGCCCCATCTAAAATGTGTCCCATTCGTGTTGTTAATTTTCAAGCTTTCTCCACTATTGACTACAGTATTAAATTCTCATGTTGTTCCTGTAGATTAGCTTGTTTGCATACTTATGAATTTCTTCAGGCCTTTCATTTCTCCATTATGTATAGAAGTGTTAAAGAAATACTAGTAATAAAGGGCCAAACACAGGCACAGACTATGAGTGAAGTCTGACTGTGAATAGTGTGGCTAATTAAATTTGAGCATTTATTAACCTAAACATTGGTCTCAGAATAATTTTTTAAATGTCCCCATAATTACAAAACCATTATTATTATTATTATTATTATTATTATTATTATTATTATTATTTACTTTGCCTCATTATTTCATAAGAAAATAGTTCAACAAATTTTTGAGGCCGTAATAAGCCTGACATCATAAAAGTGTTTGTTAACCTTATGTCTAAATTGACTTTGAATTTGAGAGCAATAAAGTTTACTGTTACCCGATGCAGAGGCATTACTGAAAGCAGATACTTGAATAGGAATTGCAGAGAGATTTTGATGCACTGGGATTTGTTGTTTTGAGGCTAAACTTTAGTAGAGGTCCAATTCACTTTATTCCACAGACAAGTGACTCTTGATGAAATAGTCATGTCTAAGTTCATACGTCTCAAACCTTGGGTTCCAGATGAATAAAGAAGAGAGTCTCAAGTGTGAACACTTACTTTGTTGACTAGAAACAGAAGAGCAAGACAAAGCTAACCAAGAAATACTGGCTGAGATGAAGGGACATTCAATTTCCCTTAAGGCTAGTAGTTTTTCCATCCAATGTTGATTTGAACCAAATAAAGATCATTTCAATTGATTTACAAAATTATAATTTTTAAAGTATAAACTCTTTTCTCTATCAATAATATACCTACAATAAAATTATTATTGTTATTAAAGTTATGAGAAAAGTGCTATTGTTCCTTAAGACAGCTCTATTTTTTTAAGACAACAGACTGTGTGCTTTATACAAGTTAATCTTCTTCATAGTTTCACAGTTCCTAAACAATAATATTTACAAATATTAGTAACTTCTCATACATTGAAATATATTTTTTGAAATGAAATGTATAATGTTATAAAATATAAGTACAATAGATTAAAAGTAAATACACTATAATATCAGGTTGATAAAAGGAAGATCCTTATGTGAACCGAGTATAGAACTATAAAATGGGCTAACAACTTCAAAGATAAATGTATTTTTTTAGTTCACTATGGTATGGAGATTACATAAGTTTCAATAAAAGAATAGAGGTGTAGTACAAAAGCCTACCATCGCATGTTACAAAGTCTCAATATTCACTGACAAGGAAAGGTATAGGTAAATTAGAGAGCATGCAGGGAATGAGATTTGAAACTTCTTATTTTTAGCGAACTTGTTAAAGTTCTGCTTCCTGATACTTTAGACAATTGATTTGGATACAAGTTTCTCTCCTGAACATCACATGATAAAATTAAATAACTGCAAGGGCCCCACAGGTATCAAAAGCACTTGGATCAGGCTAGGTGTTAAATAATAGAAAATGCTAATTATTTGAATAAAGACTTTCACATCAGTTATCTGCAGTTAGATTCATAGACCACTGAACACGAGTGGAGTGTGGAATGGTTATCTTATATAGCAATATGGAATTGTTCATTTAAATGAATAATAGTAACAAGGAACACTTATATAGTGCTAACTTATATCAAGCTCTACTCTAAGATCTTTTATATACATTGATTAAGTAAATTCATATAATAACCTACAAAGCAGATACTATTCTACTCCTATTTTTTTTTTTCTTAGCTGAGCCATCCTGCTACCTGTTGGCAGCTCAGCGGCTGCTCAGCTCGGGCCGGGCATCGAACCGCTGTTGCTCAGAGCTCAAACTGTTGGGCGAGCTCTTGACCAACTGAGCCACTCGGCCGGCCCTCTACTCTTATTTTAGAGATGAGGCACAGAGCAGGTAAGTAATTAGTCCAAGGTCACACCATTATTAAGTAGTGCAGCTAGAATTAGAACCCATGCAGTCTGGAGCAAGAATCCTAATGTTTACATTGACTTATACACTTGTTAATTTTGACTTTGTATTGCTTTTCTCTTCAAAGAATTAATGAGAGTTGTCTTTTAAACAATTCTTAATTTAAATCTGCTTTTCTGTATGTCTGGGACTCATCAATGTTTTCTTAGACACTCAAAACACAACCAAACGTGATAGCTGAGACTCATATTCCCCAAGTTTACCTTCATATCACAAATAAGCGCCACTAGAATATAGACTGCCACCTTTATTCAAAAGATAGATCCACTTAAACTTAATAAAATGTTTCCGTATTATCGTATATCTTCTTGTTAAATATCAAATTAGCTTTAATTTTATAAAGCCATTTGTAGGTAAATAATAGCTTTAATTCACATGATATGTTGACAAGAGAAAAAAGAGAGCACGAGTTTATGATACAGATATTTCAGCAACACTAACTATATAATAGTATATCATCTGTGTTTCCACTATGTGCCCTCTTATGATGTGTGTGATTAGATGTTGGAGCAGTGGAAACTGATTGTGGAAAAGCAGTGCTTCTTCATACCTGTCAGGATATAATCACTGAAGATATATAGGCTCTATCTGAGTTTATGCCTTAACTTTATACTAATTTTTTGTATTTTTGCTGATATATCCATATTTGCCTCCCCCCACACTTTAATACAGAGCTATAGTGAGAGCAAAGAGCACCTTGAGCAGCTGGTGATAGAATAGCTCATGCTGATTTTTGATCCCTGATTAATATAAGATTCCAGGATGAGGAATTAAAGTAAATGAGCTTTAAGCTATAAGAAATTGTGTTCTGCGTAATTAAAACCACACACTACACCATGATATTGCCATCTATCTATGCTGCAGAGAACAGGAAAACTAAAAAAAAAACTATTCCAAATGGCCAAAAGATTGTGAATATACTATTTGTTAGTTAAAATTACCAAAGAATTGCATTTTTTACTCAAGAACCTTATATGATAAATAACTGTAAATACTGAATGAAGTAAAGATGCATTGCCTATTTGTATTTGAAGCCATCAAAGGGCACCTAATTACATGTCATTCATCATCATTTAAAACCAATTTAAGTGTTAGGTATTTAACAGTATTTTTCTCATATTGAAATGCAACATCTGTCTAATTCGAGAAAAGGGCATTCAAATACATGTATGCATTAAAACTGATAGTATTGGGCCGGCCGAGTGGCTCAGCTGATTAAGAGCTCGCTTGGGACACCAGCTCAGAGCAGCAGGGCTGCGGTTCAGATCCCACATATGAGGGCCAGTGATGCTGCCCTCTACAGCTAAGATGATGAACAACAGCTCAACCTGGAGCTGGGCTGCTGTGAGTCGCCGGCCACAGCGTAGGCTATAAAAAACAAACAAACAAACAAAAACCTGATAGTATTTATTGGTCCATAATGAAGCTGAGCAAACAGGAAAAATGTCACTTGTGACAGATAATAAATTCATATTAGTTGAAATATAATAAAAATACCTCATGCTGGTAAGAATGACTACATTAGAAATATTGGGGTGACTATGAAATGTGAGCCCTCTACCTACTTTGGCCAATTCACATTATCCCTAGTTCTGACTTTTTCCCCTAACTGGGAAAATTAGAGTTTCTACTGGTTTGTTTAGAAATTTCTGGCAGTTTGCTGTAGGACAAGTCTGAGAATTTCATGCTTATATAAGAATATACCACAAATGGCTATAAAAACAAAAGTTAAAACTCAATTCAGAAAAACCTCTTTTTTAAACCTCTTTGATAGAAACAAAGCTTTTGTTTTTGCCCACACGCCAGCCAATTAGACATAATTATATAGAGATCTTAAAGATAACTGAATTCCCATTTGGAACACTGCTATTCTTCTGTTGTATTCCTTAGTTATAAGCTCTGTGCCTCCAGGATTTTAAAACATTCTTCCGTTGTATTCCTTACTTATAAACTCTGTGCCTCCAGGATTTCTAAAACTTGGTATTTAAATGCCTGTGGGTTAAAACCATGGCAATTTGGCACACAGAAAATGTTTAATGCATTACAGGCGGTCCATCGGCAAGAACAGCAGGGATGAGCTTTATTAAAGTAGTTTTACCACCGTTTGCCTGTAAAACTCAAGCTGTTCTTAAACATTAGTCCTGATGTGGGTTCCCTCCAAGAAGTTGAATTATTTGTAAAATTTCATAATGGAAGTTCTTGCCCTGGGCATGTCAATGTGTTTGAAAAGAAAAAAAAAAAAAAAAGGAACGACACCAAAAAAACCAAAACAAAACCCTTTTATTTGTTATAAACATTCTGATATGCTTTCTGTCTACATTTTCCATTTTTTCTGATAAACATATGTTGCTACATTTAAATGAAAATAATCCAATTGTACAGAGGGTGCCAAAAATGTATACACATTTTAAGAAAGGAAAAAACTGTATTAAAGGATTAAAGGAGAGAGGATTATTTGTGCCAAATTCACCTTTATATCTGCCTTTATTCAGTGTTCACGGAGCAGAACGAGATTTGTCCATGTGAATCCCAGCTGCAAAGCATTACACGGGCAAGGATTGATTTTTGAATTTGCAATAGAGAGGTTAAAATGGAAGAATTGGAATGAAATAGTAGCATAAGGCACTTGATGAAATTTAAAGACTTTTACAGTCACATTTAAGTATGTTTTTAACTGTAAGAGAAGAAAGGCAAATGACCAATCCACATCTCTCCCTGCCTCACCCGTAAATCAAAAGAAGACGGGACTGCAGTGTTAGAACATTCTTTACCATGAGCAAGTGGGATTTGGAAGCAGTCTGTCATCTTACGCTTTACAGTAAAGCACATGTAAACTTAACAGAACCGAGGTACCATGGGAAACATTAGCCTCAGCTTACTGTTGGGTTGTCGGAAAAGTCGTGACGTATTTTTTTCTATGTTTTTTGTTGCAAAAATGCATCATGACTTTTCCGACAACCCAATACATTCTGCTCAGAGTTTCCCCAGTTCTTTGGTTCACTTATGTTCATCTCTACGGTGATCAAAGAGCAAGAGTTCCTCCACCTTTTTACTTTAGTCCTTAACATTTCTTAGTTCTGGGCCATATTCCAGGTTTTCATTTGTTTGTTTGTTTTTGTTTTTCATCTTTTTTTGGGACATCCCTATAATCCATACAAACTTAAATGTGGTTCTAAGTAATGCTGCCCAAATATTGAAAGACACATCATTTCCCCTTTGCCCAATCCTAAACTCTCACCAATCAAAGTAGATCTTCTGAATGCATAAAGCTAGCCTGTTTGGAGTTTTTGGTTTATTTTGTTTTTATTTCTTTATCCTTTTTTGGTCTTAGTTTCCTTCCAAAACAAAAAAGATCAGTTGTCTTGCTTTGGTGTTTCTCTTCTTCCTTTTACTTACTTTTCAATCAAGCCACCATTACTGTATGGATTTCAGTACCCTGTGTGGCTGACACCATGCCACTACTGTGAGAGAAGTAATTACAGAATCTGATTGTGTTTGTTTTTCCCCCTTGAAGGTTAGTAAAGGAAAGAATAGTGATTGTGTGTTCATGCCTTGTTATCAATAAAAAAAGTACCAAACCTCTACTGGTCAGTTATGTCTGGAGAATAAAATAGTATGAGTCTTTTATTCTTAGTTTCCCTAAGAATGACAAAGTAGGAAACTAACAATAATTGGAAACCCAAACCTACTCTTAGGTGTAACGATTATAAGAATTAAGTCCCTTACCTTGGGGGATATGAACCAATGGTGATCAGGTAAGGAGTAAGCGGTAGTAATACTACATGATTATTGATTTACCATATTGTTATTAATTCACTATCACAGGAAGACTTATTGTAGTGCATATCTTACCCATTTACATACCTTGCAGCCTGACCCAACCTCCTTACCTGTTCCTGGAAGAGTGGCCTTGGCCAAGATCCAGTGCCATCTAAACATGATTATAAAAGAGTTGACTCAGTTGGTTAAGAGCTTGCTCAAGAGTTTGAGCTCTGAGCAACAGCGTTTTGAGGCCTGGCCTGAGCTGAGCTGCCGCTGAGCTGCCAAGGGCTCAGCTAAAAAATAATAATAATAATAATAATTAATAAATAAATAAATAAATAAATAAATAAATAAATATATAAGAGTTGAGATGTTGAATCCATCACTGCCATATTCATTTAGGGAGAAGAAGCTAAGCATATATACATGGCGACGGCTGAGCAGATTTACAATTTTCATGAATTCCCTTTGAAGATTACAGACTGTGCAAATATGTTGCCCTCTTTTCAGCCACAAAACATTTGTGGAATGAAAGTATAATTATACAAGGGGAATAAATCTGTAACAGCAAGCAAAATGGAAAAAAAAGTGGTTACTATAGAACAAGATTTTTAAAACCTCTTTAGGAGGCCGCTGCGCGAATGTCAAAGAAGCGGATGTTGTGTCATTGGAATTAACCCCTGGTCGTTCACAAAAGATAAAGAAATTCACAGACTCAGCCTGAAATGAGGAGAACAAGGAAGCAAGTTTATTCAAGAAGAAAGATGCCGCCATAGAAGTTGCCAGGGCAGACAACTGTACCTAATTTTACGTTAGCTTTTTCTTATATAGGAAAGAGCAGGTAAATTTCCTTACAGCAGGAGATGTGACCTATAGACTGAGGTCATTTGATTGACATATGTTGGTTATATAACTAGTTTCTTTTTGCACATGCCCTTACCCAGAATGCATACAGAAAAACCCACAGGGGCTATGGGGGAGGGGGCAAGCCTTAATGTTCATTCCATTGCATTGTAATTAGGCTAGAGTTCAACTAACAGACAGATTTTGGCAGTTTGCGCATGTGTGAAGAACCAGTTAATACCAGGTGGGGCTTACCTCCTCTTTTTATGAGGGTTTAGACATTTTAGATTTATTTCTAGGGAATGAGCCTGGGCGGTTTCTAGGGAGGGGATACCCGCCTAGGCAGTCCCCCTTCAGGTTCACTTTTATTAAACCTTTTTTTGCCTCATCAGTGGGGACATTTAAGTGTTTGTGAGAACACAGAGGATGACGGTTCTAAATCAACAGGTATATGAAAGCAAGGGATGGGGGATGCAGTAACCTGAAGGTCTGTCTGGATTAACTGCAGTAGTTAGGGACAGAGACATCAGTCAGAATGAAACTGAACTCCAGCGTGCTAGTGATGAACAATGGTTGCCTAATCAAAATGAAGATAAAATAATTCTCAAATTTCAGAGTCAAATATAGACAACTATTTAGTTGTGATTGAGGATGTAATGTAACATTAATTATCTTGACAACATAAAATTAAAAGGAATAGAGGTAGTATATAGAAAGGAGGAAGAAAAGAGATTCTACAGGCCCTATTTGCATATTCAAAAACGAAGAGTAAATACTGTGAAAGGTAGCTGAAACAAGAAATAAAAATGTATTATAATACTGAAAGTTATATCAGCAATCAGTACCAAAAAATAATAATATAACTATCAAACATTGAGAAGATAAAGGACAAGAAGGGAGAAGTTCAAATGAGCTAACTCCTTAGTTCTTTAAGATAAAGTCAATAAATATCATCTGAAGTTGATGAATTAAGAAACTGAGGTAAAATAATGCAATCTATAATTATGGAAGAAATCAGTAGGAGAAACTAAAACAGAAAGACTGTTAGAATGTTGTCCTAGATTGGGGAAACTGTTGTTGGGAAGGGTGGTTTTGAAGACGTGATTTTTACCATAAATTCTTCTGTACTATTTGGTTGATAGTGCTTATTACATTTTTTTCTATGACAGACTAACAAAATCAGATCTATTTAACTCCCAAATTTATATATGGCTCTAACATTTGTTCTTTTTAAGCTACAGTTTTCTGAGGTCAAAATGAAATAGCAAAGATAAGCTGTTTAGCATAATGCCTCATATATAATGAGAGCTCAGTAAAACGTTTGTCATTAATATTATCGTTCCCTTTGTTAACATCATTTTCATTTTCTGGGATGGCAGGGTGGTTGATAAAAAGGACGATAATAATACCATATTTCCCCATGTATAAGACTCTCCCATGTATAAGATGCACCTTAATTTTGGGGCCCAAAATTCAAAAAAAATGTATTACATAGTTATTGAGCGCAAGTTTAATTCATCATAAAATTCACACAACTCCTCATCACTTGCAGGAAATGCAAGTAAAAAAATCTACAACCACTGTATAAGATGCACCCAGGTTTTAGACCCCAAATTTTTCAAAAAAGGGTGTGTCTTATACATGGGGAAATACAGTAATAAATCATGTGGTTTTTACATTCACATTGTTCTAATTAGGTAAATTGGAACTCACTACTAGGAAGTAAATCCCAGAAGTCAGCAACCTAACAGCAGGAAAGTTACATTCCCCTCTATCCTGTGTACAACTTCAGAAGAATCGAAGGTGTTTTGGGAGTTCT
>NW_017733007.1:0-38981 GCF_001890085.2 Hipposideros armiger
TATAAATATTTTACAGTGGGAATGTTTTCAGGTGGTCTACTATCACATTCCTGGAAACCAAAGGCCTTTCAAAAGGTTTTAAACAGGAGTCCACTTCAAGGATATCCACATCAAATAAGTTTGACTTGAACAACGAGGAGGATGCAGGGCCAAGGCTCCTACAGCATATAGGAGATTCTAATGAGACACAGCCTTGAAACACTTCCATATCATGTACTTCAATGTGAAGGAGCCTTGAAGAACTGACCTGGGAAAAAGTTACTCATTTATAGAGCTCAGTAAGAATTCTACGCATTCCATGTCCATAGAACTTAGGCAGGAGGCACTGTTCTTGAGAAGCATTTTCTTGCATCTCCACTTCCCTATGTCACATACCAAGCTTCTCAAGTATTTACCCCACCATCCCTTTCTCTAAACAAGGCATTAATTTTAAGTACTCATAAGGGAATGCAGTGAGAATTGGATGACTCACTACACATGGTCATGGTGACATTGTTCTGAAGCTGTGTCAAGCTCTGAACATACATATTCACTACGAATTAAAACAGACGCTAAGAATACTTTCACTCTCAGACTGGATATATCCAATTATATATTTGTAAATATCTTAATGTTATAAATTGTATCCTCTCTATGAGTGTTTTCATTTTGCAGAGTATATTTTCCTCGTAACTGTGAAAATGAGCTATAACTGCTCATTAACTGAGACACATATTTATATAGTCTGGCATAACTTTGAACATTAATTAAGACAGTGCGTGTTTCAAATATACATGCCCTTTACAATAATTATTGAATTAGTGAGAGAGGGGTGCATATCTGTTTGGTATAATACAATTCATATACTCTGTTGCTCTTTTGGTGATATAACATGACTTCACAGACATGGGGCATTGTGCCTAGTAAAGAGATATAAATAGGCCCATAGTACAATTCCAAAATTCACAAAAGCTCTGAAAACTAGAAGCTTTGTTTTGTAATTCACTTTGCAACAAAAACTGGCCTGATCTGAATTCTTTTAGTGATAAAATATGATCTGAACTGATATGAGCTCATTTAACCCACTTAGTGTGACTATTTACACATTTTACTGAATAAATATTGAATACAGCATATTGCCCCAGACCACGATGGGGTATTATCACATAATACACATATTATGTAAAATTGGCAGTACATTACCTGTCTGAAATCCAAAACAATTCTGAAACACACATTTGGTTTAATATTTTCAAATATTGGATTGTGGACCTTTGAAAGCTAGTATAAGAAACTATCAGAATTTTTTTAATGACTTAAATATCTATGAATAGGAATCCTACAAATTGATTCAAGAGAACATTCAGGAATCACAATTATATCTCCTTATATAAAGCTTAACAAAAAAGTGAATATGTGATAATCTATTATCAAAATTTACAGCAAATAAGGTGTAATGCTGCAGTGAGTACTATTATTTTTAAGCATATTTGGAATTAAAGTGTAAATGAGTAATAAATATGTCATTTATAGCCACGAAAGGAAGGTGGAAGAACTCGGAGCATAAGATTCTTAGGGTCACATAAACATTTGAGGTCTTTACATTTGAACCTAGGGTTTCTCAGCAGCAGTGCTACTGATATTTGAGTCCAGGGGATTTTTGTTATGAGGGGCTCTCCTGTATACTGTAAGGTTTGAGCAGCATCCCTCGCCTCTACCCACCAGATGCCACCAACACACTTCCTGCCTACCACCCCTGAGTTCTTACAATCAAAATTGTCTCCTGACATTGCCAAAGGTCCCCTGGGGGCACCTCAGTCAGGAAACACTGTCTTAACCCAACACCTGCACAAGACTTCACAGTTTGTAATACTAGTTCACATATGTTATTTTTTAAATATCACAAAGCAACTCTTTGAGGTATGTGTTATTATATACAATTTACAGATGAGGAAACTAAGATCCAGGGAAGTTAAGGAACTTGTCCAAACTGTACAGCTACTAAGTGACAAGCTAGGACTCACCGGTCTTTTCAACAGACTGCTCAACCGGTCTTCCTTCAATACCATCCTGTAAAGAGTATTGGGGTCGATGAGACATGATGCAGATCATCTCTAATTTTTGTTTGTTTGTTTGTTTGTTTTGTGGTAGACAATGCATTTTGGAACATGTGTTAAATCATTCCAGCACACATAGCAGATGATTGCTTATGAAAACCACTCATCTCTGAGTCTAAACCATAAGCCGATCATATGCACGCCACATGGAATCATGTGTTTTCACACTTGTAAGTCTTGCTAGGCAATGAGTCTTGTGGTTAAGAAAACCCAGCAACATAAGCTGGTTTTAAGAAGCTTCTGGTGTAAAAATCTCTTTGTAGTTTCTTACTAATAACCCCCAACTATAAAATCACTTAAATTAATTCCTAATTTATACTTTTAAATAAAATATTACAATGAAGTGTAATAAGAACAAACCAGGATATTAGCATTAAACCCAGGAAATTAGTTCCCAATACCTCCAGCTGTTTAAAATTCACTTTAGAGCACAGGTAGGATCACTTTGCCTTAAATGTATAATAGGAATGCATTTTCAATTGTACACTTATCGCTAAGGCTTTAAATCTTCATGAAGTTTATTTGACACTGTCCCTGATAAGGAGCAGCACAGCTACTGAAGCGGGTGCACAAGCAGCCCGAGCTGTTTTCCAAATTATCCACCATTCCAACGAGACCGGGAGAAATCGCTACGTATTGATGCAATTTCATTTTCAGATGTCACCTTTGTGTCAAATTGTCTATTCCTATGAGATTTTGCTATTCACAGATCAGAGGCATAATTTTCTTATCCATCAAATTAAAATAATTAAGCAATGTTTTGTATAACAGCTATATTTTACATTGTTATTCTTATAACCCATGCATTAGCACATACCTCCAGCATTCTGTAATAGTCAAAATAATAAAATTTTATTAAAAAATAAAAAGGTTAGTTGATTGGATCCCCTATCTTCCACACATGAATCCTTAACTGAGAAATAACTCTTTTCACCTATTTAAAATTTGAATACACACACACACACACACACACACACACACACACACACGGTCTGACAATTAAGTTCTCAAACTGTTGCAATGATGTTGCTAACCTTTTTTGACATCAGAGGGATTATTCATTATGAATTTGTACCAACTGGACAAACAGTTAACTAAGTTTACTATTTGGAAGTGCTGAAAAGGCTGCGTGAAAAAGTTAGACAACCTGAACTTTTTGCCAACAATTCACGGCTCTTGCATCACAACAACACACCAGCTCACATGGCACTGTCTGTGAGGGTGTTTTTGGCCAGTAAACAAATAACTGTATTGGAACACCCTCCCTACTCACCTGATCTGGCCCCAATGACTTCTTTCTTTACCCGAAGATAAAGGAAATATCGAAAGGAAGATATTTTTATGACATTCAGGACATCAAGGGTAATACAACAACAGTTCTGATGGTCATCCCAGAAAAAGAGTTCCAAAATTGCTTTGAAGGGTGGACTAGGTGCTGGCATCAGTGCATAGCTTCCTAAGGGGAGTACTTTGAAGGTGACCATAGTAATATTCAGCAATGAGGTACGTAGCACTTTTTCTAGGATGAGTTCGTGAACTTAAATGTTCAACCTCGTATGTTATCTTCTAGGAGTTTTGTAGTTTTGCATTTTACATTTAGGTCTGAGATCCATTTTGAGTTAATTTTTGTGAAGGGTGTAAGGTCTGTGTCTAGTTTAGCTTTCTTGCATATAGATATTAGTTGTTTCAGAACCATTTGTTGAAAAGATTATCTTTTCTGCATTGTATTGCCTTTGCTCCTTTGTTGAAGATCAGATGACTGTGTGGTTCTGTTTCTGGGCTCTCTATCCTATTCCATTGATCTGGTTTTGGGTTTATTTTTGGGGGGGGACAGGGGTTGTTGTTTTGTTGGGGTTTTTTTGTTTAGTTTTTTTGTGCCAATGCCACTCTACCTTAATTATGTAGCTTTTATATAGTAAGTCTTGAAGTCAGGTAAACTCAATCCTCCAACTTTGTTCTTTTTCAATATTGTAATGGCCGCTCTGGATTTTTTGTCTCTTGATAAAACTTTAGAGTCAGTTTATTGATATTGACAAAATAACTTGCTGGGGTTTTGACTAGGATTACAGTGACTCTATAGATCAAGTTGGGAAGAACTGACATTTTGAAAATATTGATTTCTCCTATCCATAAACATAGAATATCTCTCCACTTAGTTCTTTTTTTATTCTGTTCATCATAGTTTTGTAGCTTTCCTCATATATATCTTGCATATATTTTGTTAGACTTACACTTAAGTGTTTTATTTGGGGGGATGTTAATATAAATGGTGGTTTTTTTATCTCAAATTCCACTTGTTCATTGCTAATATATAGAAAAGCAATTAAATTTTCTATACTAAATTTGTATCCTGCAAGCTTGCTATAATTGCTTATTTGTTCCAGAGGGTTTTTTTTTTTTATTCTCTCAGATTTTCTACATAGAGAATCATGTCATCTGTGAAAAAAGGACAGGTTTATGTCTTCCTTCACA
Organism: Hipposideros armiger; assembly: GCF_001890085.2. Lineage (NCBI taxonomy): Eukaryota > Metazoa > Chordata > Mammalia > Chiroptera > Hipposideridae > Hipposideros > Hipposideros armiger. The sequence continues at coordinate 4,569 of NW_017733007.1, forward strand.
ATCTGTATACCTTTTATTTCCTTTCCTTATCTTATTACATTAACTAGACTTCCAGTATTATGTCAAAAGGAGTGATAAAAGAGAACATCCTTGCCTTGTACCTGATCATAGTGGAAATGCTTCAAGTTTCTCATCATTAAGTATGTTACCTGTAGGTTTTCTGTAGATATTATTTATCAAGTTAAGGAAATTCCTCCCTATGCATACTTTACTGAGAGTTTTTATCATGAATGCATGCTGGATTTATTTTGTCAGATGCCTTTGCTGCACTTATTGATATGATCATGTAATTTTTTTTAGCCTTTTGATGTGATGGATTACATTAATGGATTTTCAAATGTTGAACCAGCTCCTCCCTAATCATTTTTATAATACATTTTATTGTAATATTTTAGAGTCAAGAACCTTAATACATATGTTTGTTTCCAAGCTTAAGGGTACACTATAACTATTAAATGACTTATTTTATCCAATTTTATTGTTCCTTCACAAGTACAGCAACTTTACTTACAAGTTTTGGGGTTTATAAATTTCAAGTGGAGGATCTAACTAACCCAATGTATTAGTAATCTATTAAGCCTGTCAAAATCCATTATTACATTTCTTCCTCAAATAATTCCCTCTACCATAGAGTTCATCCATTTGGAAAAGTGGAGCAAAACTGGGCTGAGGTGTAGAGATGGCTCACTCATCCTGACTCTACCATTAGAGTGACAGGAGGTGACTTTGAGCCACAGTGTCCTAATCTGAAAAAAGAACATAAAGGGCCAGCAGAGTGGCTCGTTGGTTAAGAGTTGGCTTGGGAGCACAACTCTGTGCAGCAGGGCCATGGGTTCAGATCCCACATGGGCCAGTGATGCTTTGCCCTCTACAACTAAAATGGTGAACAATAGCTTGACCTGGAGCTGGGCTGCCGTGAGTAGCCGGTGATGGCATAGGCTGCAGTGGAGCTGCAGCAGGCTGCCATAAGCTACCATGAATGCCCGGCAACAAGCATGAGCCACCAGCAGTCAGCACGAGCTGCCGTGAGCGGCCATCCAATGTTCCTCAGCCAGGAAAGCGTGCAATGATCACAATACCAACATGGGCCAGTGAAGCAACGTCCTCCACAACTAGATTGAAGAACAAAACAACAGCAACTTGTCTGTTCCCCTTCCCCCAATTCCCCAATAAAATCTTTAAAAAAAAAAAAAGAACTTAAAAATATTTGGATTACTTTTCTCACCCAGGTGCCATAGAGGAGATTTAATTAAAATCTTGCTTCTAAGCACACTTGGGAAATTTTATAGCTATAGCTATAGCTAGATATAGATGTAGATGCAAAAGTTTATACAAATGTGGGATTTCTTGTTTTACCTAACATTACTTTCTTTACATTCCAAAATTAATAATTTTATGTCTCCTGCAATCCATGGATTTTAATCACCACCAAAAAAGCAATATTTTCCCAAAAATATGTTTAAAAATTACATCCTAACAACATCCTAATTCTAACAAGGGAGTGGAAACATCATTTTTTAATGAACTTTGAAGTTGAGAATCTGAATATATACATATAAAAACAAATTCTTAGAAAGTATGAATAATACTGATTATATTTAGTATTAGTGGTGAAGTATATCAATTCTTTAAAAAGTTGGATCACAATGATCCTCTCTCCTCTTTACAGAAATCTCAGCCAACAGCAATTGATAACAATATTATTATCAATTGAAGCCTACCTATATCTATCATATGAGTTAGCTGATCACCATCCTCAGATAACTCATGCCCCAAAAAGCAAAATCCCATTTTTTTTCTCAATAGGCAGCTTCACAGATAAAAATAACTCTTCAACTGCTATTTAGTCACTGATCAAAGTGCCAAGCCAATTGATGAATAAAGGAAAACAGCAGGAATTGAAAATAACTGATTTTTTTTCAATACCATACCGTATTATGTTTACAGACATATAGCTTCACTTACAAGCTCTATTGTAAATTATATTTTAAATATTGGCCAAAAAACTGACAATCTTTTAAAAATAGTGCCATATAAGCTTCCTGAATGTAGTATTTGTATTTTATTTTCAGTGACCATCACAATACATGTAGGAGTAGGGGGTATTTAACAGCCCTATTCCAATGACTGACAGGCACTAAAAATGCAGCATGTCCGGAACTGAATTTGTGCTTTTTATCATATCTGATCCATATCACCTTTATCACTGCAGTGCTCTTTATAACTGCAAATGTTACCAACAATCATCCAACTATGTAAATTAGAAATTGGAATCATTCTTGACACTTTCTTTGCCCTCAAATCTACTAAGATTTCATCACCATTGATTTCTTTTTCTAAATCTCTCTGATTTACCCTCTTTTGTCTATCACATGAGTCATACAGAGAGGCCATACAGACTCTTAAATGACTTGACATTCTACCAATGTGGAATTTTTTAGGTTTATGGGAAATCAAGTCTCTTGAAAACAAAACCCCACATTGCTTGGCACAGTCATTTATGTCCACAATCTATTTCTCAGGGCTCTCTGTATCAAAAGGCCCCAAAGATGTCCTGCCTTTAAACTTTAAGAAGTCACCTAGGAAAGTAGAGTATGTAGAAATATATGCTGGCCTCTCAATTTATCCCATTTAAAATATTAAAATTATTTTCTACAATAGGAAGAGCAGACTCTGTTTCTAAAGATACCTGTAATTCTTAGTTTTTGGCAATGCCTTCAACATTTCTTCTCTGTTCAAGGTAATTAAAGATACATGGCTCAATACAGTGAAATTTAACATTGTAATACATTCTTCTCCTGTCATTTGAGCCAATAAAACAGTCCAATCAGTTTCAGTGGCATAGTTTACATGTAACTGGTAAAAGCTTGGAAAATAGAAAAATCTATAAAATCTAATGTTTTAAATAAATGTGTTCCAGAAGCCAACAAAATTATTTTAAAGATGCCAATTCTCAAATTTCAAAATCTATAGTTCTCCTTAATCATAAGATTATGTGAGCATAATTTTTTTTAATTTGTCATTACTGTCCTCATACTGCTTAACTTTCTAAAAATCATTTTCTGTAATAAACCTACTGATGCTCTGTAATGTTCCTCTCCTCTTCATTCCATTTTTAAGAATTATGTTTTGGTACACCCCACTGCTCTGCATGCCATTCGGGGCCAGTCTGTCACTACAACCACGCACGGAGATTTCCAATTAAGTGTACACTCACTCACTTCTGAGCAATTCTTTCTCCTGCCCTCCACCCCACAAAGGAAAAAAAGCTCTCAATCCTTAATTGTGCTACAGTACATTTCTAATTATTGCCTATATTGTGCTCATCCTCTGGATCAAATTAACTTATTTTAGTTCTAGGGTTAATTAGATCATTATTTTTCTGTTATAGTTAAAACTTGTTTCAATAGAACGCTATAAACTTCAGTTCCTAAAGGAAAAGATTTTCTAGCCTATTTTAATTCACTGGGAATTAATGATATTTAACAATACAGACAAAAAGTAAGAGATTGCTCTTTTCCCCGGTCATCAGGATTTTCCTCTTTTATGTGAACACACACCTGGAATACTTTTATAAATGTATTCTTGCAAGCATAAAAAATAAAATTTACATAATAAAATTCCCAGACTTATACTTATAACTAAGAATATTTTCAACAGTCACTGATGTTTTCACTAAACATGAGTTTTCTGCAATGCCTACACCCAAAAACCTATTTAGAAATAAATGTGCGAAATTTGAATAATTTTATGTGAACAGAGTGTCTTACAATATAGATATTTTTAAACATTTTCATATGTTACTTAGAAAAGATGAGAAACGTGATACAGTCAGTGCAGAAAAATACTGAACAGTTGTTCAGGACTTCAGTTTTTCTCCGAATAACCCAATAAGGAATTTACACACTGATAGTAGACTAGTATACAAAGAATGTTTTCAAACTTAGAGCTTACCAAGATAGGCAAAGTTTCCTTAGGACATGTCTACATCCCCAGAGGTGGTAGGATATAAAGATCTGTAAGGCTTAGAGCCTTGAGCCTACGTTCAGACCCTGCTCTATCACTGAGGGTCTCATGACATTTGACTAATCAGTAAACCTTTTTGAAGCTCAGTTCCCAAAGCTATAAAATGGGGGAAAAAATGTCTAACTTCACTGCAGACATAAGAAGTAAGTTAAATTTATGTAACAACCCAGGCACGTAATACAGCTAAAAAAGTGTTCATGCTCTTCAACTACAAAAAGAATTTGCCAAGATGTACCCTGAAGGTACTAAAAAACTTCACTTAGGTTTACATATTACTTGAAAATTTTATTTCCCTTCAATAAATTAATCAGACCAAGTGTATTAATTTGATAGGTCCTATTGTAACCAATAAAAGTTATTCAACACTTTTTAACAAAAATGCCAACGTTCCTAATAATAACTGAAATTTAAAACCCCATTAAAACATTCAACAAATACTTATTAAGCACTTTTTAATTTCACCATTCAGGTTTTTATCCTTCTCATCATTTGATAAGGGCTCTGTCTTGCCTTTGGGCTTTCATGGTGCAAAAAATGAAGAAAGGGAAAAGGGTCAGAATCAATCACGCTCAGGCTGGAGAAAATGTGTTGGAAAAGAAAGGTGTGTGAGCAGACTAAAAAATGTGAGGAAAGGGAGTTGAGGAGAAAATTGTGAATGAATAAATAATTCTGCATTTATGTGCACCCTAGCATGAAGTTCAAGAAAAGCAAGTAAATGTCTATTACACTTTATACACCTGAAACTAATAGGAAGGAAGAAAGAGAGAAAGAAAGGAAAGAAGGAAGGAAGAAAGGAAGGAAGGAAGGAAGGAAGGAAGGAAGGAAGGAAGGAAGGAAGGAAGGAAGAAGAAAGAAAGAAAGAGAAAGAAAGGCTCACAAAGTAAAATTACTTTTGAATTTAAGACAGTTTTTTCAACCACAAAATGGCTTTGATATCCATCTATCTAGATATATTTATTTATTTAAAGGCCATTATAAGTGTTATGAAGTAGAAATCGTGGAGTGATCAGTTCACCCAGAAGGGGCTTTATTCTGCTGTGGGTGAGTCTGAGGGAGAACACACAGGACTTCCCTGAGGGAAGTGAAAAGCTAAGGATGAGTAGGATGTGAGAACTAACCTTTGTCCTCAAGAATAGCAAGATTGTATGTAAGGCTTACTATGCACCAGGTTCTGCTCTGAGCAGTTTTCATAAATTGACTCTTTTAATCTTCCCAGTCACCCAATGAAGTAGGTAAGGTTAGTTTCTGCATTTTACAAATGAGGGAGCTGAGTCACAAGGTGGTTAAGTTTATAAATTATACAAGATCACAGAGCCAATAACTGCCAGTGCTGAAATTCAGATCCAGCCAGGTTTAGCTCTTATTTTGGACTAGTGTTTCATTAACTGAAGTTGAGCAAATTAAACTCGCCTAAGCAATCTGTCCCTAATTAAACTTAGTTAAGTTCCTTCTAATATTTTAAACTGAATTTATACATTTAATAATTTGATTTGTAAGCACTTCACCTACGTGATAAGTGCTTTTTAAGCACTCAATCCTCGTAAATCTAATAAATTAAATACTATATATGCACTTAGATATAATATTTCCTTAAATATTACAAACATGTTAAATGACAAACATAATGATCATCCTGAATTGAACACAAAAATATTCATGTTATTGGTCTTCTTTATTTTGTTTTTGTACTCATTTCCCCCCTAGGACTCTATAGTCCTAGGGGTTTGGGAGAGGTACAAACTGCCATGCTAGGCAGGCTGAGATATGTGGGTCAAAAATTCAGTCAAACTGTATTATTGCTCAGTGGTTAAAGATTTAACACTGGGAAAATTTCCTAAAGGATAGCAGCTTTCAACATGATTCCACCGAAGTCATTTTGTATAGTGGCTTTATTAATAGGAGTCTCAGATCTATGTTTCTCAGAGGTTGGTTGTGTTTCCTACATCCTGAATTAAACAATTACATCCATACACAACCCTTTTAAACCTATTTCAATTTTTAATTTATCGTCATATTGTATAGGCAGAATTTTCACCCCACTCTCATTGCTTCTGATTTCCTCCTTGTCTACATTCCTTTAATATTCTTTTTTCCTAGGGATTTCAACCACAACTTTATAGACAATCACATGGACATTTTTGCTGAAGTTTTCACTTTTCATTCCACTATAAATAGAGTCAGCCTGGGGGTGCCTGTAGGTGGTATCATGACCAAAGGACGTGAAGTCTGCCGCCCAGATCACAGCTACTCTTCCCTAGGTGGACCTCAGGGAAGATATGTTTATAGAATAATGATAAGCAAATGAAAGTGAAGCCCTACTTTATTAATTAGCTGTGAAAATACTCTTAAGCTATCTCTACTTAAGGGCTTAGAAAGAAGAGGTAGGGAGGTGTGTATGTGTAAACCATGCCCACATACACCACATTTCTAACCCCTTTGAAAGCCCCTCTTCTAGAAGTTGAGCTAACTGAGTGAACTAAACTATGATGACAACACAGATCCCTGTTTCTCATCTTATGGAGAAAACAGAGAAAAATGAAAGCGATCACAAAGAGAGACCTTGAACTACTCCCCCTTGTGGCCTCAATTGTCTGTTGTATTCTTAAAATTCAAGACTTAAAATAATAAAATGAGCATCATGCTCTTGTTCATAAGCATTCTCTCCAGAATCAATTATACCTCATCATTTGTGAAAGGCACCAACATGCTTTAGAGATTAACAGACTTGCATTTCAATCTCTCTTTTGACTAGTTCTTACCTTTCTGAACTTGGGCAAATTACTTAAGCTTTCTGAGTCTCAAGTTCACTCATTTGTCAAAGGAGTTCAATCCTCCCTACCTCCAAAAAGCTATAATGATGATAAAATGCAATCACAAATTAAAAATATTAGACAATAATCCTCACTAAGAGATCTTTGTTTCCCCATTCCGAAACTACCTCATCTCTTCAACTTAAATACTTCGCTCTTATTTACCATCTTAAACAACCTGAAGAATACAACTCATTGTAATTTGGCTTATCCAGTTTATAATATGAAATAATATAACTTCCGCCTGCCTGTGAATAGTCATGAACTTCCAGCTTTTCTACCCATAATGACTGTGTCACTATCATTCTCTGAATTTCAAAGTTACAGTATTATCCAAGGATAGTTCATTACTCTAATTATCAAATAATGAAGTAAGGCCATCTGTGTTCAAAGAGAGCTGAAGTAAGCCATTAGTACCAAGATTTGAGGTATAGTTAACATTAGCTACAGTATGTCCTGGTAGCTGAAGGATTGGTGCTATAGATCTTTGCTAATGTGATTTCATGGTGACTAAATACAACTCACTGAATGGAATGGTTTTGTAATGCCCTTCTGTAGCCATGTGCAGACCTACTTGTAGGTAGCATTTTTCTTAGGTTCTTTTCTCTTCTTGTCTTCATCCAAGTTAGACAAAGGTTTCATGGTCATGAAACAATAAAATATTTTTACCTATCCCTTTTAGGCTACAAAGGATTTTGAAACATAAAATTATATCAGACCAAAAGAGGGCTTATTTATGACAGAATCCTTGGAAGTAGGGCATGAGTTGCTCATAATTTTAAAATACAGCCACATCTTAATTTAATTCCATGTCTTAGCACAGGAATACTCAATTACCACTGAGTAGGGAAGATTTCTCACTGCTTAACCCACCCTGTGCTACAAGCATACCCTCCCATGGCTTCACATCTTAGCTGGATGCCTTCAAAAAGGAACAAAATGTATAATGTCACCTTCATCTTTTAAACCAAAAGCCACTGCTGCAGCAGAGTAAAAACATCAATGTAGACAAAAAGAAAATGTTCTATGTTATCTTGAGGACTCTCAAATTCACAATTCCTCTCCCCCACATATAGTTAACAATTAGTCTTAATGCAACTTTCCATAAATACAAAATGGTCAGTTCATATTTCTGAGTGACTTTGTTGTTATAAATGTTGAGCATAGGTACAACTCATTCTACTTGGAAAGATAGAAAAAAGCAAGCACACAATTAGTGACAGAAGGCCAGGTTACCATAGTGACATGGCAAGGATGAAATGGTCTTTCAAATTTTTTTAACACCATGTGTCAAAAGAAAGTTTGAGCTCTTTCGTCCATCTTCCTGGGATGGAAAAGATACACTTCGTTTTCATTCAAAAGGAGCACTTACTCCTTTATGATCCTCTCAAGTGACTTGCAGCTGCTAAAATGAAGTACCTCAGGTAGAGTAAGGACTAAAAAGAGTGGAATACTCTGGGTACCATGGATACCAAGCTTACCTCTTAAATAGCCTACCCTGACCCAGCCTCAACCAGACTGACTTTTGTGTCCCCATAAGCCTCCAAGTCCCGCTGATACAGTAAGATCATAAATACAATTGGCACAGGAAATTTCAGGGCTTTTTGAACTTTTCCAAAGCACAGAACATATAAAGCCAACAAATATCGTTTATGAGACTAGCATGACCATGATATTAAACATAAAAACATAGTTCAAGAAAAAAAAACACTAGGCCCATCTCACTTATTGAATATATGTAATATACTATTAAGATGTTTGCAAATCAATTTTCTCATGTTAAAAAAATAGTACACAAATCAGGAAAAATCAATACTTGCTTAATATTATGAATCTAAGTGAAGATCACAAACATGGGTCAAATTAGAAATAATGAAAAACTTTGACTTACAGTTAATGATTATTCAAATTAGAAAACAGTGGTCATCTCAATGGGTCCTAAGAAATTATTTGAAAAGTTTGGTTCCATATCTATACACAAAAGTAACTCTTTGAAACCAGGAGAAGACCTACTTTGTAGACACAATGTTAGGTAGAACTTTGCTGCAGTTTCAGAGCTATTGCTTAAGTCCAAATCCCAAAATCAAGAATGTTATGCCCGGGATTCCCCTCCCCTCCCAATGGACACTCCAAACTCAAGCCAAATGAGTGGGGGGGGGGGGGGCTCGGAAAGTGTGGGCATTATTAGGAGAGATTAAATGTTCATCCCAAACTGGCTTTTCTGAGCTGCAGAAATCTGAGATTCTCTTTCCTCAGGAACTTTTGTCAAAGACTCAGATGGAGAACTGAGCAAAATGCAGACCTTTGTCTGACTTGTGCTCCTCAAAATCAGAACCAAATTTGAATACTTGCCACACCAAGAGGCTCTCCAACTCCTGTCATGATGGAGAGAGAAAGGTAAGGAGGGTTTGGTGAAGAAATGGCCATATCTGAGCAATTTTTAAAATCTAAACTTTGTTAGACCTCTTGGTCCTGGGGAAATCCAAATGGATATGAAAAATGAATATCTCTCCCCCCTGTAGAGTCTGACTCAGTAGGACCAGAGTAGAGTTTAGAAAACTAATTTTTAAATAACATTCCACCATAAAAATGTGGGAAATATTATAGTAGGGAAAGAGAAAAATAATAATGGGTTATAGCATTGTATCACTTATGTCAGAGTAATAAATAGGGATATGCAGGTTGGAGAATATAACAGTGATAGTCTAAAAAGAACATCAAAGCCCAAATGCTTAGGTCAGAGAGCTGCCCAAGTTCAATGCCTAACTGCAGTGAGCCAAAAGCACTGAATTATCACAAAGGTTCTGCTACCACATTAGAAGAGCACACTGTGGACAGCAAGTTACATTACAATAGATCTTGGAAACAAAAATCACGATCATCTCAAATCAAGGTCAGTTTATACAGTAGGACCAAACAAATTTTTAAATAAATTCTGATAAGGAGTACTTGCATTCTTATCCACCTAGTCCATCTCTGAACCTGTTCACAGTCCTACATTCAGAGATGATTAAATAGCAAGAACTGGTTGAAATATGTTTGCACTTGTAAAGTTACAATGTGTGTGGCCATACCTGGCAGAAACCCATGCCTTGCTTCTTTAATTCTAAAACAAGTTCAACCTTGTAAAAATGCCTAAAATTTTAACTAGCAGAACAAAAGAAAAAGCACAAATTTTCTTTTACCTGTGAATTTTCCACATTTTCATCCAAAAACTCATGTCACCCTTCCAGGTGTGGCCATCAAAGCTCTCTGACCAGCACGCCATTGTACAAGCTGTTCCCATATGCCCTACATTTTTAAAAAAACAACTGTCATCAGATTGTTTAATAAAAATGGAAAATAAAGGTGGAGAACAAATTAAAATGCTGCTTTCTCATTTTATATTCTATCATCCTCCTTTTGGGACATGGGAGAGCCTGGTAGAAAGGAATGAAATTATCTTCATCATTACTCTTATTAAGGAAATGCAATGGGGAATTTTGGACTGCAGTTTCTGATGGTTGTTTCCAAAGGGATTCTTTTGTTCTGAACATCCAGATATGTTTTGTGATTAAACAGCAACAACTCAGTAGGTCTAAGAGCCAAGAAAAAGTAAAAGAAGGTTCACAAAAATGAATAAGAGTTTGGAGTTACCTGTGCTCTCCAGGGACAAAAGGAGGTGGAGATGGAAAGGGTAAAAGAGAGAAGTTAAGATAGTGTGTGGCCAGAATCTGTGAGAGGCAAGGCCACTGGTGAACAATCTCAGTAACAGACGATTAAGAAACAAACAAAATTCTAATATAATTTGAAATTGCACTGCAGCATGATAGGTCTGTTCACATCTCTCCCCAGGCTGTCAGCATAGCCTATTTACACACATCTGCCCTGCGAGAAGAGCTTTTAATGCAACTTGGTTAAGGGCTCAAGGTTCATATTTGGGATTCCATATAGTAACATAAAGGCAGCAAGCAAAGCGGGTGATACAATCCCTGATTAAATCAATTCTAAGGAAATAGGGGTTTGACGTCTGATGTAAGCACAAGAATATAAATCCCCGCAAGAGATCTTTGGAAAGCCACACTGTAGGGAATGGGAGGCTCTAAGCAATCTTATCTATGTCTAGCAGAGCCATGCTGACATCTCAGTTTTCAAGAAATACAATATAATAAGTAGGGAAGGAAACATTTTAATCACTCATCCATAAGGTCACACCCAGAGAAACAACTGTTTACATTTGTATATCCCTTTGAGTGACATTTTTCCTTTTCTCTGTATCTCTCTTTTTCTCTCTCTCTCCGTGTGGATACACACACACACACACACACACACACACACACACACACACACACACACACTTTATTTAAATAGACTCATGCAATTTTGTGATTATACATTTTGGAATTCCCAACCTCCCCTTCAGCCTTTTCTTCCAGTTTTCATCCAAATGCCACAGAATTTCACAAAAGACTTTTTTAAAAATCACTGCAATGTCAGAAACAGAAACTGATATTGTCATGTCACAATCTGGGAGACATTTACATAATTTAGGGCTTTATGGAGCTGGATTCAGATATAACAATTTGGGTTCTAACACCTTATATAATCTACATTTGCTTTATGAATCAGGGATTATCTAAAAGATGCAAAGATTTTTTTTCTCCCCCTCCCCCCCACAACTACCCTCTGTACCGACAATAAGAAGCCTAGGCCAATCAGAGAAGGGGGGCAGCCAACAATCTGTAACCCTTTGGTTTTTTTTTAAGTTTTCCCCCCTGCTTTATTGAGGTATAATTGACAAAATTGTAATATATTTAAAGTATGTAATGTGATGAGTTGATATATGTATATATTGTGAAAGGATTCCTACTATCTAAGTAATTAAGATACCCATCACCTCACATAATGAACCTTTTTTAGGGGGAAGGGCTTGCGAATGCTTGAGATCTCCTCTCTCAGTGAATTTCAATTATACAATACAGTATTATCACCTATAGTCCCCATGCTGTATATTAGATCCTCAGAACCTACTCATCTTACAACTGAAACTTTGTACCCTTTTACCAACTTCTCCCCACTTCACCCATCCCCTAGCCCCTGGTAACCACCATTCTACTCTGTTTCTATTAGTTCAATTTTTTTTTTTTTTTTAGTTCCACACATAAGTGATACCATGGAGTATTTGTCTTTCTCTGTCTGGCTGATTTCACTTAGCATAATGCTGTCAAGTTTCATCCATGTCGTCTCAAAAGGCAGCATTTCTTTCTTTCTCATGGCTGAATGTTTCATTATGTGTACATACACCATGTCTTCTTTATCCACTGATGGACACTTAGGTCGTTTCTATAATATCTTGGCTCTTACGAATAATGCTGCGATGAACATGAGAGTGAATATATCTCTTTGATACCCTGTTTTCATTTCTTTGGACACATATCATGAGCTGGGATTGCTAGATCACATGGCAGTTCTATTTTTAATTTCTTGAGGAACCACATACTGTTTTCCATAGTGGCTGTATCAGCTTATATTCCCACGCGCAGTGCACAAAGCTCCTCTTCCCGCCATATCCTCAGCAGCCTTTGTTATTTGTCTTTTTGATAATAGACATCCTAACCCATATGAGTTGATATCTCATTGTGGTTTTCATTTGCATTTCTTTAATAGTGACATTTCATGTTCCTGCTGGCTATTCATATGTCTTCTTTGGGAAAATGTCTATTAAGGTCCTTTGCCCATTTTTCAAATTGGGGTTTTGGGGGTTATTTGCTGTTGGATTATATGTGGTCCTTGTATATTTTGAATATCAATCTCTTATCAAATATATGATTCGCCAATATTTTCTCCCTTTCCATAGGTTTCCTTTTCATTTTGTTGATGATTTCATTTGCTATGCAGAAGGTTTTTAGTTTAATGTAGTTCCACTTGTTTATTTTTTTCTTTTGATGTCAAACCCAAAAACATCATTGCCAAGACCAATATCAAAGAGCTTATCCCTAGGAGTTTCACAGTTTCAGGTCTTACTTTCAAGTCTTTAATCCATTTTTATTTGACTTTTGTGTGTAGTATAAGATAGGGATCCAAATTTATTTTTTTGCTTGTGGCTATCCAGCTTATCCAATACTATTTATTGAAGAGACAATCTTTTCTCCATTATGTATTCTGGTATCTTTGTCAAAAGTAATTGGTCATATCTAGGCTCTATTCTATTCCGTTAATCTATGTGTCTTTTTAGGCCAATATCATATATTGTTTGACTCTGCCATTTTGAACCAGCAGTTGACTGTTCCCTCAGCACCTGGTACATTGGCATGGTCTCCTGCTGACACTCACGCCTTCAGAGTGTCACTTTCTGCCCCAAGCTTCTTAAGGAACTAGGTTCTCAAGCAAAGATAGTTTTCTCCTTAAGAGGAATACTGGTGCCAGGCGTAAGGATCACATATTGTCCATTATATTACCAAAATCTAAGAGCAAATCTTCCCTCTAAGAAAAGAAGTCACAAGAATTCCGAGATGGTAAAGATGACAAAATGTTTTCTGCAATATATATTCTTCTGAATACTCTCTGGAGCAAAGAGTCTCTTGACTCTTTTAGTGGGAGGTTACTACTAGTATTTGAAAAGGTGTCTAGCCTGTTAATAAACTTAAATAGCATAAACATCTAAATGTTTTGGAAAATGAAGTTCTCTATGAAGAAGTTCATATCTTACATTTTAGGATAAGAATGGAAAGAACCTGGTTTAAGTATGAAATAAAGAAAACCACAAATATTCATTAAATGTGTATTAAGCTTCTGAGATTGTCTGAGAAATCAGAATGAGCAAAACATACCTTTTTTCTGACTTTTAGAATTTTGTTTCTTAAAGGGACATACTAAAAACACAGATATATTAGCTTATGGTTGGAAGTCAAAAATATTACATGCATAAAAATTAATAGTAAGAAAAAGTAACTAAAAGTCAAAGGAGACTAAATAAAGTTCAATGACAATCAAAATCAGATAACGGAACTATAAGGAACACTCCCAAAACAAGCTGTTTATCATTCGATATTCCTATTTCCCTTGGAGGAACAAGTAACATTTTACTAACCTTGGGTCAAATCTGGAGTGTCATACTTTAGAGCAGCGGTTCTCAACCTGTGGGTCACGACCCCTTTGGGGGTAAAATGACCCTTTCACAGGGGTCGCCTAAGACCATCGGAAAACAAAAAGATATTTACATTACGATTCATAACAGTAGCAAAATTACAGTTATAGAGTAGCAACAAAAATAATTTTATGGTTGGCGGTCACCACAACATGAGGAACTGTATTAAGGGGTCGCAGCATTAGGAAGGTTGAGAACCGCTGCTTTAGAGTTATCCTGAACTTGTCTTCTTTTTTCCTTTTCTTTTCACTCATATCCAAAATGGGTTCAATAATAATGTGTAAAACTTAGACATAAAAACTAGCACCCAATATTAATATGCAGAATCTAAAGCTAAATACATTTTTAGTACCTCACTGAAACTTTGTGAAATATTTTAATACAAATTACACCTCAAAGACATGAGTTTAAATGCAATTGAAGTTCTTATCACTGTGTGCATTGTATTTTTTTTTAGGTGGTCTTCTAGAAGCAGAAGGTACATGTATTATGTTGCTTTCTAATAAGAATAAATGATATCATACTTTCTGTTTTTAACACATATACATTTTTGCAGTATTTTCTTCTCATATCACTCTAAGTTGTTTTGTTAATTATACACACTTAGTCATTATGACTACAAAATCATAATTATATCTAAGTGATTTGACAGTGGCATATCCCATTATGAGAGTGTGAATTCTGAGCTTGTTTTCTGAACTATTAACCATCATTAGATATGAGAAATTGCAGTCAATTTTCACTATCTTATCCAATGCGTAACTCAAGGATTAACAAATGCTTAGAAATGTGCTTAGATCATAGTCTGAAAACCAATTTCTTGGTGAAATTTTATTATATCAAAACAAATACAAGCCTGTGTGTAAAACACTTAGGTTTCTAAGTATGCAAGCTTTTGATGCTATAATTAAAGTCTCTTTCATCACATATTTAACACACAATTTGTGTTCATGATGAGTTAAGATCTTGCAAAGAATTTCTAGTTTATTCACTAAGAAAAAGAAATATGCAGGTTAACTTGTTAAATTAGATTATTTTGATTATGTCTTGGTAATCCCCAAAGCCAGAAAAATAGATAAAATATACTTCAGGTTATTAAAGATTCATTTATATATGCATATATAGGTTTGACCAAAGTATGAAAAAACTTGCATCATATACAGTTGTACTCTTCTTTAAGAAAAATAATATACAAACATTTACCATAAAATTAATTGAGGCAACTAACATTTTAAAGAGATTCTTGCTTTTCAAACCGATTGTACTGTGATGTGAAGTTATAAAAGTAGGTAGCAGACTAGTAAAGCAAAATGAGATCTCTGTATTCCTTGACAAAAGAATTCAAGTCAATTTTTAAGAGTACTATCACTTTGTTCAAATAAAAGCTCTCTTAGACGTCTAATATTTCAAAGATTTAGAGGCAAGTTGGTTAGTTGGTTAATGGTCACAATAACTCACTTTGCTTTCCACTTCCTACTGCCCTATCTGAATTCAGCCCAAGGTTTCCAACAGCATGTTTAGAAGTCTTCTACTAAAGAGCACTTCATACTTTAAGTCGGTATTGAGGTAGGGGGGCCACAGTCTTTCAAAGCACACTTGCAAACTGAAAAGGGAGCATGCTTCTGGTGCTGCAAATCCAGCATGAGTCTCAGGAACTCAAAACAAGGATGCGGCTGCCATGGCTTTATTGTCTGGATGGGTGATAGTACTATTCCAGACTATGCTTCAATATTTCACATTATTTCCAGTGACTCCCTAAACGTTGGGTTAGTAGTAGAGAACATCTAAGAAATTATCTGTTGTTCCTCCTCTGACAGCATGTAAAGCTTAAGTGCATCTTACTACTTTATTTATTGGGGTCCTCTCTTATCCAAGGGTGATACATTCCAAGTCCCACAGTGGATGCCTAAAACTGTGATAGCACCAAACCCCATATATATATATATATGTTTTTCCTATGCATACATACCTGTGTTGAAGTTTAATTCATAAATTAGGCACATTAAGAGATTAACAATACCTGATAACATAGAATAATTATAACAATGTACTGTAATAAAAGTTATATGAATGTACTCTCAAAATATCTTACTATACTGTACTTATCACTTACAGGAAGCACTTTACAGCATCTCTTTGGCATATCTGAATTGCCAGCACCAGTACTCTTGTGCTTTGGGACCATTATTAAGTAAAATAGGGGTTTTTTGAACACAAGCACTACAATACTTCAACAGTTAATCTGATAACCAAGCAGGTAACTAAGTGACTAACAGGTGGGGAGCACATACAGCGTGGACACACTAGAGGAAGGTATAATTCACATTCCAGGCAGGATGGAGCAAGAAGGTGCAAGATTTCATCATGCTGCTCAGAACAGCACACAATTTAAAACTTATCGATTGTTTTTTCTGGAATTTTCCATGTAATATTTTCAGATCATGGATGACCACAGGTAACTGAAACAGTGGTAAGTAAAACCGCGATTAAGGAAGGGCTACTACAGTTTTGTTTTGTGCTGAATGTCACACTTAGAAAAAAATGAATCAATGCATTTTCATCATTCTTAAAAATAAGCACCGTTGGTTTCAAACTCAAAATGAAAAGAAACCACTTTATGGCTCCCTGACACTGCTTGTAAAGGCAGTAGATGAAGAGAATACAATGCTGCTGTCCATGATGGGATGTGCAATAAAAGAATCCTGGATCCAATCTAAGGCTGCACCTATATCACTAGATTTGTCGAGTCAATAAAGTTACTTCAGTGTGTAAAAAAAAAATTAATCCAACTGCTTGTTTTCGAGTGGACCAGATGTGTGAATTATGGTCCCAGAAGTGTACCTCCACCTGCCATCCTACTAAGATGTCAGCACGTCCTTGAGCCTGTTAGGGCAAGCTGGCAGATACAAGGACTCATATAGATTTCAGATATTATAGGACATAACTCAAATTTCATAATTATTAGGAGAAATAATAAACTGTCCTTTATACCACAAATATGTATTGAGACCGTAATATAGTGTCAGACTTGAGTCCCAAGAGTGAACCAGGAAGAAATTTCTTCTCTGGTAGAGTTCACATTCTGTCTGGGATAAGAGGACATTATAAATATAAATAAGTAAAATCTATGTTGTATAGAAGGTGTATAAAAGCTATAGGAACAACAATCAAAGCAGGGTAAGGGGAACTAGGGGTGAATGAGGGGGCAATGGGGTTACAATTTGTAAAAGTTTGCTGTTATTCAGAAGCTGACATTGAACAAAGACTTGGAAGGGGAATGGGATTGAACCAGGCAGATCTTTGGGGGAAGAGCATTCTAGGCAGAAGGAACAGCCAATGCAAAAACCCAAGATAAGAACCTCACTTGCCTACCCACAGAGCAGCAAGGAGGCTCATGTGGCAGAAGACATAAGAATGACAAGAGAATAATAGGAAATAAGGTTTGAGGTGGTCTCCCATTCTATTTCCTACTCCCTGCAGAGCCAAGTCCTTCTGCACAGTTTCCTCCACTCACTGAGGTATGAGAGCTCTAAATGCCCTTGGACACCCTCGGGGGATGAAGTAGGTTTAAGACTGCTTTATCTCAAAAACTCACATTCCCACTTCTTCACAGCCTATCGTGTTTTGCTTTAGGAACATGAAATTATATAAAAGTGTTTGTTTGCTTGCTTGCTTGTTTGTTTTTAAAGCATTTCTTCAAGTACTTCAGGCATTTTGTAACCAGATAGTCTGGGGAACTCAGTTCTACCAACTTGCCAGAAATATTAGGTTAAACTATGTGAAATTGTCATATTATAGGTGGTCAAATATTGGCACCTTCAAATGGTTTGACCTAATAGAAGTATTCTCTAATTACTTTAGTAACCAGTCATACCTGTAGCATATATTTCATAACATATGAGTGGCAGAGACTGCTGGTTTCCTATGCAGTGGCCACTTCCTCCTGCTTCTTTAGTAACAGAACACTGATTTTATTCAAAATGGTACAAGAATATTTCCAGCCTCCTTTGCAGCTAGGTGTGGTCTTTGACTAAGATCTGTCCAACGACATAAGTGGAAGTGTTATGTAGGACTTTCAGGAATATTTCTTATAGAGGAACTTAATTGACTGAGAGGTTCTTGGTTTATTTCTCTTTTCCTCCTTCCTGGAATGTTAGTGTGATGGCAGGAGCTTCAGCAGCCATATTAAATTGTGATCTATCACTGAAAACAGAAGCCACAGTCAAAGATGACACAGGAAAAAGATATCAGGGTCTCAGAGTCCCTGAAAACCTTTTAGAGCTTTCATAATGAGCCCTGGACTAAAAACAATATCCAGGTATCTTTCATGGAATAAATTAATCTTTCTGTTTAGGCCAATGGTATTTCTGGTTTTTTTGGTTTTGTTTATCTGTTACGTGAAGCTCAATTTAATTTTAAGTCAATAAATACAATAAAATATTTTTTTAAAATTAATGTATCTAAAAGTAATGGAAGATAAATTATTTTAGTTTTTTTCCCATTGATTTCTCCAACAATCAGCTATTTATGTAGGAAAAATATCATCTATCATTACATAAGAAAGATATACATTAAGAAATGTATAGACCAAAAAAGTTCTTGAATTTTTTATTTTCCTTGGGGAATATTTTGTTGCCATGATCTATTAAGTTTGTGATTGTACTGTTGGCCATCATCTTAACAATGTTAAAGCAGGTATGACACAATATATGAGTTATATAGATGAAAAGCTTTAAGATTTCAACTTATTCTAAATGAAAGTATTCAAATTTGACTTTTTCTCTATGGAAAATGAATCTGCAATTTCCTTTTTACTTGCTTTCTCAACTTTAATTTTAATGAAGGTTAAACTCATATGCCACCACAATTTATTACATGTTTTTGAGTGAAATTAATATAAAGCTACTAAGATTAAACAAAAACTATTACAGCAAAATACAAACATTTTGAGAACTGTTTACTATAAGATATTCTAACCTTTAGTTAAACGATTCTTATGTATAAGCCACTGTGGAGAAAGTTAATGTACATTTTAGTACTTCTAATGAATAATTTAAAAATAAAGGAGTAATAAAAACACAGATTTGTGAATACGAATCTACATTTATACTTCAATAAGCCAAAAACTAATTATAAAATTTGAAATAACTAAAATATTTAATATTGCAAATTTTTTTTTTAATTGGGGAACTGGGGGGATGGGAACAGCGCTGGGGAACTGGGGGAAGGGGAACAGACAAGTTGCTGTTGTTTTGTTCTTCAGCCTAGTGGAGGACGTTGCTTCACTGGCCCAAGTTAGCACCATCATTGCACTCTTCCCGGGCGAGGCAGATCAGTCGCAGGCTTCTGGACAGCCGCTCACTGCAACTGCTGGCCACTCACGCTGGCGGCTGGCTACATACGGTAGCCCATGGCAACCCACTGCCACAGGGGCTGCAGCCTACGCCTTTGCCGAGGACTCAAGGCAGCCCAGCTCCAGGTTGAGCTGTTGTTCAGCATCTTAGCTGTGGAGGGCAGTGTCACTGGCCCTCATATGTGGGATCCGAACCGGGGCCCTCTGGCGTCCCAAGCCAGTTCTTAACCATCGCGCCACTCGGCCGGCCCAATATTGCAAATTTTAACATGTAAGAGTAACAATGAGATTGTTTGTTTTGTTTTTTATATTTTATTTTATTTTTTATTGTGAAATACACATTTTTTTAAATTAGTTTCAGCTGTACAACACAGTGCAATAGTTATACTTTTTACCATTCAAAGTGACAACCCCCCTCCTAGATTATGTTAAGTCAGTCGGAGAAAGACAAATACCATATGATTTCACTTATATGTGGAATCTAAAAAACTGAATGAACGAGCAAAGTAAACAGAAATAGTTTCAGAGATACAGAGGAATAACTGATGGTTGCTAGTTGGGAGGGGGATGGGGATGAGGGAGAAGGGGAAGGGATTAGACAGCATAAATACATAACTACAATATTGCCACAGGGATATGAAAAACAAGGAGATTTTTAAATCTCACATTAAGTCAGTCATTGTCTAACTAACTATTTGAATCAGTGACTTTCAATTCCATTCTGGATTTTCACTGGTCAATAGTGAAATAAGAAGAATAAAGACAATGTAGTGAGTTTATAATAAAGCTGACCTAATCAACCTAAAAGAATTTCCTAAACTATTGTCTGTGTTTATGAGTTTTTGTTTCTTTCTTTGTTTGTCTTGTTCCTTTGTTGCTTTTAGTTTTATATCCCACATGTCAGTGAAGTCATGTGGCTCTTAATGGTAACCAGAGGATAAGGGGGGAGGAGGGTGGCAGAGGATGGCAAACAGGGTCAAATACATGGTGATGGAAGGAGAACTGACTCTGGGTGGTGTGATATATAGATAATGTATTACAAAATTGTACACCTGAAAGTGACGTAACTTTAACCATTGCCACCCCAATAAATTTTAATATAAAAAAGAATTTTCTTTATTCTAAGAAAGAAAATTTGCAATAACCACATTATTATTATAGAGATCAGGTGTGATAAGTGTTAGATCATATTGTCCTTGTCTATAGAGATCTAAAATTTGTCCATTCTGTAAATGAAGAGCCTAAAGCAGAGCTGCTCGACAGATATACGTGAGCCAAACATGCATTTTTTAATTTTCTCATTGCCACATTTAAAGTTTTTTTAAATGCAGTTAAAATTAGTTTAAGTACTATGTTTAACACACTATATCCAAGTTATCTTTCAATATGTAATCAATGAGATATTTTACATTTTTTTCATACTACTTGTTCAAAATTCAGTCTGTATTTCACACTGAAACTCCATCTCAATTCCAACTACACACATTTCAATTGCTCAATAGTCATATGTGGTGAGTGACTACCAAATTGGCCAGCACAGGCCCAGTGGCATATTATTCTTAATCCTGACATAATTGGGTTATAGCCCACAGGTCCTCTACTATGTAAATGTAACACAACGTGAGGTAATCAGAGTGAATTGGAACCCAGAGGTTTTCATTTGAATGTGGTTATTTCCACCCAGATGGACTGTTCAGAGCCTTCAAAACATGATTAATCCCAAGGAACAGACATGTTGTATTCTCTTTAATAGCCTAACTAGAACCAATTTACAAGCAATGAAAATCCAATTTACATACTATTTTTAGCATAAATGGAAAGGGATAAATTAGGTAAAGCCAATAAGTCTGCAGTGGGTTGAGGGCTGTTAAGAATAAAGTTCTCACCTTGGTCTTCTAACCAGCACATAATCAGACAAAAGACACTCAGCAGATCAAGGGTACAGGTGAGTGGTCATGGATCCGGAGTTCCTTAAGGAGACATTCTTGAGTGGCAATTGTACAACCAGGCTTGATCATTTGCATCATTTAATCTGGACTGGGGCCTCAGCAGTGATTAAGGACCAATCCTTTTCCAATATGAGGAAATCATTGAAAATCAACAGACAGGAGTTTTGCTGTATCTTTGGGCTGACCCCAAGGCTCAGCACTACAAACCTAGTAATGACATCCACAAGAGATATTTCTCTTAACTCAACAACTCTTAAAGACAAGACCCAATCTCCCCTACAGACTGCTTATTAATTACAATGGGAAAAGAAGTAACTATGCAATGAAAAGCCAGACAAAATTTTGACAGGTAATCAAATTAACATTCCCCCCACAAGGGGCAGAAGGATATCACATGCCTCCAAATGTGATACCCTGTCAAACGCATATCATCACTTTTGTGGAATTCTGGGCGAGAATGTGTAACCTCACTCTAATCATGAGGAAACATCAGGCAAACACAAATTAAGGAACATTCTATAAAGTAACGAGGCTGCATTCTTCAAAAATGTCAATGTCGTGAAAGAAAAAGAAAAAAAAAACAGCTCAAGAAATGTCCTCTCATCTAGATGAAAGGAGGCTAAATGCGATGTGTAATCTTGGACTGGATCCAGTACTGGAGGGGAAAGAATCCTATGAAGGACATTATTAGAACAAGTGACAGAATTGGAATGTGAGTCGAAGGTTAGATAAGAGTATTTTATTATGTTAAATTTCCTGAATTTGATAACTATAAGTGGTTATGAAAGAAAATATCTGTTTTTAGGAGACATGCTGGAGTACTAGGATATAAAAAAGTATGATGTATGCAACATGCTTTTTTAAAAAAATAGTAAAATGTATATGTATGTGTATACACATAGAGACAGTGAGAAAGGAGGACAGAACAAACTGTTAAAACTTGGTGAGTTGGGAAATTGGTACAGGAATTCTCTGTATTATGCTTACAATTCGCCTGTAAATTTGAAATTATTTTCAAATAAGAAGTTAGAAACGGGTAAAACACAATTATTGGTGGAGCTATAGCCCCCCTTCTAGATAGAGCTGATTTTTAGAATATTTTAAATTGACCATTTGAGGCAATCTAGAAAATATCTAAATTTCCAGTATCATAATTCTTCCTATAGATAAAATTTTCCATGTCTAAAAATAAAAACAAATCTTCAGACATAATTGGAAAAGCAAAATTTAGTAATGGAACAGAAATTAAGGTAATGAATGTGCCTAACACAAACAAGTATGAACTAGTTACTTTGCAAAATGTTTAATCTAATATAAAGAGAAGACCAACTTCCTATTACCTTGTGGCACTCTAATAATATAATGAATAAAATATCACCCTAAAAAATACAGAGCATTATAGAGGTTCATACTATTGCTCACTGCCAAATACACATACACACACACACACAAACGGTGCCCCAAAAATGCATACACATTTTAAAAAAGGAAAAACCTGTATTAAAATTACACCAATAGTAATCACTTCGAGCACCTCTTGTAATTTGAAGTCAAATGTAACTGGTATTCATTTTTGTTATTGGTATATATCGAGTATTATAATTTTCATAGTTGTCCTTTCTTAAAATTGTGTATACCGTATTTGCCGGCGTATAAGAAGACTCGGTGTATAAGACGACCCCCTAACATTTCCACTCAAAATACAGAGTTTGTTATATGGTCGGCTGTGTGCGATTTTGCGAGTGTGGTAAAATCGCATAACAGCAGAGCATACACCCAGCAGCGCTGCTGATGCCTGAACGGTATGTGGAATGAAGTGGGCGGGCATCGGGAGGCCACTATGGCACGGGGCAAGCACTATGGGCAGTCTATCTGAAGTGTACCTGGCGTATAAGACGACCCCCCACTTGGAGGCATATTTTTCAGGGCCAAAAAATCGTCTTATATGCCAGCAAATACGGTACATTTTTTGGTACCCTCTGTGTATATCTCCTGATGGTCCTGTTTCTCTAGAGAAATGTAGTACCTAATGTAAACATTACAGAACCATTCTGATAACTTCTGGTAGAACGAATCATTTGGGACAGAGCAACGTCTCCACAGGAATGGATGATTGATCCAAAACAAAGTTATAGTCAGAAACAATCTGTAATCTTTAGGCTACTGTGCCTATACAAAGTATCACAGAAGAAAACTTAAGAAGTTATTGGGAAAAAAACCAAGCCCCAAAATTCTTCTTAAGGGAAATATCAAGGTTTGGGGGTTTTGTTTGGTTTGGTTTGTTGTTTGGTTTTACTTTTTTGTATGGTTGGTTGGTTTTTGTGTTTTGCACAGTTTTTCTGCCCTCCTCTCTTCTTAGGTAGAAGAATGGACCTACTGAGAAAAAATAAAAATGGTAGAGACTAGGGCTGGCCGAGTGGCTCAGTTGGTTAAGAAATCGCTGAAGAGTGTGAGGTCTGAGCAACAGAGTCGCCAGTTCAATTCCTGGCCTGAGCTGAGCTACCGCTGAGCTGCCAACAGGTGGCAGGGTGGCTCAGCTGGAAAAAAAAATGGTAGAGACTGACTGATGTTCTCTAGTAGTTATTCTTCCTTTTAGTAACAGAAGCCCCAGGACTGTGGCTGGGCACATGACTTCCTAGCTACAGATTCTTTTTCTGAGGCACCTAGGTGCTGGTAAGGGCTAAATATGGGCCAATGAGATGTGAATGAGTGACGTATGTGACTTACAGATTGTCCTCTTAAATACACTTGTCCTAGACATGGTCTGCCCCGAACCCTTCCCACTAAGCAGAATATGGCAACGACTGGCACAACCTTAGAAGCCACATGTGTTGAGGATGGTAGAGATGCCCCACTAGCCTTAGATCACTCAACTCTAAACTGTTATGTGAGAAAAATATACTTCTGTATTATTTATTCCACCATATTTTTTGGGTTCTCTGCAGTATGATATATCACCCTAATATACAAATTAGCAGAGAGTAGATTTGTGTAATGAAAACCTTATATGCAATGTCCAGGAGAGCATACTCTCCAACACATTTTTCAAATTTGACTGAAGAAGATAACAGAAGGACATCCCAAGGGATAAATCCAATGGCCAAGGGAGTGACTCTAGGGGTAGAGCCAACAAGGTGGACCCGCCAAAGAATTCACCTTCCATCTAGGGCAGAGAGGCCTCATAATTCCTACCCAGTAGGATCTAGTAAATGCTCTAAACCAATAGTGCCAAATATTCTCACCCTCCCTCTTGAATATGGAATATTCATTATCCTACTGCTGGTCCACCATGTATGAGGACAGGAAGAAAAATACCTTGCTTTTTATTTTATAGATTGGTTAACCTCAAAGAGCTTCAATGAGACCTGATAACAAGGACAGACATCACTCAGAGATCCTAGACTTTGAGCTGGGTATAGTAACCGGAAAAGTTTGTGGTTGACTCTCTTATAGTAGGGGTGTGTGTTCTAAGCAGGGGAGGAGAGTCGACATGGCTACATGTTGTGATATGTAGCCATGGTGACCAGAGATACATCAGTTACAAGAGAGCCAGACCATGGTGAAGTCATCCAACTGTCTCCTCTTATTCCTCTATTTCAGCTGGGCACATGGCCATACATCTATAGACTATATTTTCTAATTTCTCTTTCACTGAAGTATGGAGGTATGACTAAATTTAAATCAATAAGATATGAATGGAAGTGTTAGACATAACGTCCAGTCATTTCCTTAATTATTTTCTGCCTGGACTTCCTTTTCGTTCCTTCCCACAGGCTGGAAATGCCACCATAGGGGCCACCACTGAAATCTTACATGGGGGTTGCACAGCCACCCCTTCAGTCCTGGATCACTTAGATCTAGACTATTATGTGAGACAGAAATAAGCTACTTATTTCTAGTCTCTTTGTTGTAACAGCTTAGCCTATCATTAACTAATATGTTTCATCTAGCTCTGGAGATCCCTCGTATAAAATAATATTTTACATTCTAAGAAAAGCAATAGGAAAAATGTATATACTGGAAGAATATGAACACTCTGAAAACTCATAGCTACTTTAAGAACTAGAAATTGTAATCTTCCCCAAAAGCATGCTGCTCACTAATTTTTCATTCACAAGAAAACTGAATTTGCCTTGTTAAGCTGAAGTTGCATTTAAGCCAAAATATATAGGCATCATACTGAATGCTTATCTGACAAAAGAGTATAGCTGCTTAAAATGAATAAAATTTACTAATAAATGTAAGAGAAGGTCAGAATACAAGAATTTCACTGTGTAAAGTGTTCCTCAATAATACAGCTACACTTCACTTTCATGAAGTGGATTTTCACTACATGGGATTGTTATCTTGGATGTTGTACGTCATTATGATATGGATTTACCCTAATCCTGCTCAACAAAGGTCACCAAAATAATAAGTGTGGTAAATAGTGGTATATTTACTAAAAGAACAAAAGTTTCTTTTCTTCAGTTTATACAGAGAGGTATAGGGTTATAATCAGCCTATTGCAGACAAAATATCCAGAGTTCCTGGACATAAAAGATTATGCTGAAAGTGTGTCTTTACCTCAATAGAGCTTTTTTTTTTTTTTCAAGAAAGGCACTAGAAAAAATTTGTTACCAAATTAAATTTTCATACGCTTATGATGGCATACAAATATCCAGTCTCAAAAGCAAAGTGAATACAAGAGTATGCTTTTCTTTGCCCATCCTGCATAAAAAGAAGAAATCCAGTAATAATAAAATACATTTTAGACTACATAGATGAATGTGTATGTCTGCATGTGTCTGTGTAGCCTGTCACAAACAAATCTCCTCTGATGAGGAGATTTGAGGGTTTATGCTTAGACAACCCAAGGATATATGGGAACATTCCTAAAGGGAGATGACAAGGTTATTTTTTATAGAAATGTCAATAGATTAAATTTGGAGTCTCTCTGCCCTTAATATAATAGTTGTCATAAACAAGGAGGCATGACTTATCAGCTGTTCACATAAGCAGCTTTAGAGAATCATGAAGAAAAGATTTAACGGATATAATTTATAATCCAGGCTCTCCATAATCCTAGGATTTTCAGTACCAGACTTCCGCACAGCCTCTGGTTGGGGATCATCACCGACCTTCCCCACAACACTGGTTGACATTGTGCTGTCTTTGGTGTTAACCTATTATTCCTCAAATGAGTAATACACAATAATGCAAATGCAATCTATTGGACTTTCAACCCATCTCATAAGGCTTTCACTATGAGAATTGACGAAAAAGGAGAAATAGCACTCCATTTCCTACTTAACTCTGTAAGCAAATGGAAGACACACCTATACTTGATTCTGCATTTACCATTTTAATATCCAGTATCCAATTTCTCTGTTGTGTGTGTGCACTGTATGTAAATATATATAAAAATATAAAAACACTTATTTATCAGGTTCTCTTTCCTGTTTACAATATATAATAAAGCAAGATTTATAAATAATTCAATGTAAAACACTAGCATGCTACTACTAAATTTAGAGATGACCTTTTCCTTCTCCAGATAATTTCTTAAATCAAATTACAAATGATGAGTGTTTATATTACAGGCATCTCTTCCAGGATATGTTATATTATTTTAATTTTCTAAGGGTGAATTTTTTTCCAATTACTTTATGAAATATGAATGGTACATGAATAGGGCTAACTAAATTAGTGCAAATATAAATTCTTATCCCTTGAAACAATTATTTTAAAGAGAATAATAATGATGGCTACCAGTTTTAAAGTCAGGCTTCCTGGATTTGAATCTCAGCTCCCCCATCTACCAGCTTTGTAGCTCTGAGCAAGTTTCTTCAGCTCCCTAAACTTCAGTTTTTTCATCTGAATGAAGGGCATATTAATGAAGTCCACTCCTATTCTAAGGATCAAATGAAATGAGGCATCTCAATTAGCAAAATGCTCAGGAGTTAATAAGTTCTCAATAAGTGTTAGTTGTTATTATTATTCATGTTTATCTTGTTATATCATTAGCTATAAAGTACTCATCGGCAGTGGACTGAACGTTTTTGTCCCCTCAACATTTATGTTGGTTGAAACCCTAGTCCCAATGTGACAGTATTAGGAGGCGAGGCCTTTCAGGTGCAATCAGGTCATGAGGATGGAGTACTCATGAATGGGATTACTGCCTTTATAAGAAGAAGCCAGAGAGCTAACTATTGGGTTGTCGGAAAAGTCATGATGTATTTTCTCTATGTTTTTCAAAGGTCATTTATTTACATAAGGAACAAAGATCAATCAATGATACATTGCCCACTATGTTCGATAACCTACTGCCATCTTTCAGTCGGCTTCGTAATTCCTTGTTCATAGAAGGACCTGTCTTTATTTGTGAAAAACTGAACAAGGTCCTGATTTACAGCCTCATCTGAATTGAACATTAAACCACACAAGGGGTTTTGAAAAGAGTGAAACAAGTAGAAGTTTGACAGTGCAAGGTCAGGTGAGCATGGTGGGTGTGGCAACACATCCCATCCAAGCTCCAATCAGTTTTGACAGGTGATCAAACTTGTGTGTGATCTCGCGTTGTCACGACGGAACACAACTCCTTTACAATTAATAAGCTCTGGATGTTTCTGGATGATGGATTCATTCTAACTGTCCAATTGCCAAGAGTACACATTCAAATTGATTGTTTGGTTCCTTGGTAGGAGCTCAAAAAATACGACACCTTTAAAATCCCACCACACCGAGAGCATAACCTTCCCCTGATCAATGTCTGCTTTCGATGTCGTTTGAGGCGAATCATCACGTCAGGACCAAGACCGTTTGTGCACCACATTGTTGTAAACAATCCACTTCTCATCACCAGTTATCAGTTGCTTCCAAAAAAGAATCGTTTTCCTCACGTTTAATGAGCATATTGCAGATGTTTATAGGCGACATCAAATGAACTTCTTTGAGTTCATGCGGAACCCAAATATCAAGATTGCTTACGTATCCCAGCTTCTTCAGGTGGTCGTGAAT
The DNA here is from genome assembly GCF_001890085.2 of Hipposideros armiger. Classification (NCBI taxonomy): domain Eukaryota; kingdom Metazoa; phylum Chordata; class Mammalia; order Chiroptera; family Hipposideridae; genus Hipposideros; species Hipposideros armiger. The sequence continues at coordinate 32,832 of NW_017733007.1, forward strand.
GCTTGAACGACAGATGTTCAATGTTCCTGCAATCTCTCATGTCGTGTAACATTGGTTTGACTCAGTCAATGCCTTTATTTTGTCATCATCAACCTCGGTGGGCCTCCCTGACCAAGGAGCATCATTGAGATCAAAATCACCAGCATGGAATTTCATGAGCCATCGTTGTCACTGACATTCTTGCAGAGCATTGTCACCGTAAACTTTATGCAACTTTTCACAAGCTTGATGCACTTTCTTTCCTTTATGGAAGTAAAAGAGTAAAATATGGCAAAAATGCAGTTTGGTCTTCCATCTTAAATTTGTTGTAAAATCTACAAAACTCAACCAAATCAATCAATTTTTTTTTTTAGAATGAAGCTAGAATTGTCAGCTGTCAAATGACATAGCAATAACATAGATGCAAATGACTCTAGTACTTCCAAAAATAAACTAGTGCCATCTGTTGCAAACATGCATCATGACTTTTCCAACAACCCAATAGCTCTCTGCACTCTACCATGTAAGGTTACAATAAAAAGGCAGCCACCTACAGGCCAGAAAGTAGGCTCTCACCAAGACACCAAATCTGCCAGCACCTTGATCTTGAACTTCCCAGCCCCCAGAACTGTGAGAAACAAATGTTTGTTGCTTAAGCCACTCAGTCTATGTTACTTTGTCACAGCAGTTTGTGCTAACTAAGACACCATCCTACAAAGTGACAAAAAGAGAAAGTTCTCCTTTTTTATCACCACTTACCACGGCCAAAAGAGCCAGTTATTTTACACACACACACCACACACCACACACACACACACACACACACACACACAAAATTCCTGTGTGAGATACGTATATTATAAAACATCCAAATTGTCCTCAAGGTGTATGCAATTGAAAAATGAGCATATAAATGTATGCCTTTACTTTATGGCATGTTAAACCTACCCTGTATCAGTGTTCTGCAGGGAATGAGGTAAACCTCCTTTCTGTGGTTGCACATTCCCAGACTTTATCCTTTCTAAGGGCCTTTGCATTTGGAATATTTCCTTTTTTTAAATATATATATATATATATTTTTTTTTTTAATTGGGGAATTGGGGGAGGGGAACAGCCAAGTTGCTGTCCTTCAGTCTTAGTTGTAGAGGGCACAGCTAGCTCAGCTCCAAGTCTAGTCATAATCCTGCCGCCCATCGGCAGCTCGCGGCCACGCAGCTCAAGGTGCCGTGTTCAATCTTAGTTGCAGGTGGACGTAGCCCATCATCCCATGTGGAAGTCGAACCGGCAACCTTGTTGTTAGGAGCACGTGCTCTCAGCAGCTGAGCCATCCTGCCACCTGTTGGCAGCTCAGCGGCAGCTCAGCTCAGGTGTAGTGTCACTGGCCCTGTCACCGGTGACCCTGTTGCTCAGAGCTTGCACTCTTAGCCAACTAAGCCACTCAGCCGGCCCATGGAATATTTCTTTCCTTAAGATTCTACTTCAAAATCATTCTCTAAAATACTCTTTCCAGAACCATGTCATTTGACATTCATTACTGTGCAAACCTTATGACTATATAACCCACTTTCCCCCCTCTTTTCTTATGTCCTTTCACAACATGATCATCCCCTCAGTCATCCAAATTGGAAAATTGGAGTCATGCTTGATTTTTCCCTCTTCTTCACCCCAGCACACTCATTCACCACACTCAACCTAGTCCACTACCAAAATATTTCCTAATATGAAGCCCGGCTCTTCCTTATCTCCCCAAACTATGAATAAATTAAAGTATTTTAAGTGTTTATTCTTCCTTTCCTGAAATAATGTGATATTTTCTCATTTTCCTATCTTTCAACATATGTCCCATTTTTGGTATATCTTTTCCATTGTTTCACAATGTGTGGTATTAAATGTATACCTCCACAATCTCAATTACAGCATTAAACTTAGATACTTATAATTTGTATTTCTATCACATCACATCTTGAAATGCTTCAAAAAATGATTAAAATTATGTATTTAATAGCACAGTAGCCCCTGCTGCTTAAGCATTCTTACATACAAGAGCAGTTGTGGATAAATTCTCAAATGTATAATAGTAAGGAATCAGCCTGCCCTCGAAGCAATATGTCCTCTGTTAATAATTTCACCATGAAATCACATACAAAACTGCTAAATAGTCAACCCTCTATTTGAATTTCAATTTTAAAAGGAGATAGGGTTCTCACTATAGCTAATGCTTTAGAAAAAAATTGGATTTATTATAATAGCCAAGAATATCTCTATTTGTATATAGACTGAAGCTGTTAACATGAGTGTAAAAGAGTAGAAAACTACCTAATGGTCAACCTCATGTTAAAAGACACTGAGAGCTAGAACAAAATCAGACAGCCTATTCCAAACAAAGATGCTATATTTATCTTTGTTGAAACTTTTGCTTAAAAGAAGTATTTAATTCTCAAAGGGATGCAGACATTTTTTAAAGTTACTATTTTGCAAATGATGTGAAGAGTTGTGGGGGTGGTTTACCGCCAAGTTGATAATTTAAGAGCTGTTCTCCTGAATGTAGTCCATCTCCTCTCACATTAGTATCATTTATAGTACCCAAAATGCATTTGAATTCAGCAGGTTTCCTGGAACCCCAGAAGGGAGTCATTACATATCTTTTCCAAAGTTAATGTCTTTTTATTTGCATAAAAATACAATTCCATCACAGCTTCCAATCGGAGATGATAGGAGAGCATTGTGGATGTCTAGTCTGAAGATTTCCATATCTGAATAGATGGTGAGAATGGACCTTCACATTCGTTATTGACCTTTTGCATTTTATTGCTTGATTATACACACTACAAAAGAATATATGAGCTTAGAAAAATCATCTCTCATGAAGATGCAGGATCTTATCTGGAGCACAGATCCTGTGATGAGTTTTATAATAAAATACCATCAGCCTTTTCTTCAAAACCAAGGAGAAACTTCTACACATATTACAATGATGGAAAGTGTTTCAAAACATGACCTTTTACAATTCTGCTCCACATAATTACCAGAATTCCCCTTTAGGTAATTGTATCAAGTTGGCAGCCATAACACTTTAATCTTGCTATTGTTCCCCTACCTGTAAGAACATGCAAAGTGTTTAAAATGTTGGATTGTAAGATGAGCCAGCCATCCACACTCAGGCACCAGAGCAGGTCTTGTTTAGCTTTTTCACTGCATTGATTTCAAGTTGTTGGGGTTTTTTCCCAAAATGTGTCAGAAATCCACAAAAAAAACACAAAAAAGTTGATATTTTGACTATTTTATGCATTTAATAACAATTTGAGCTGCTTTGTATATAAATGACATTATTTTTATGTATAAAATTTTCAGATATATTCATTCAGATATTATCCAACCATCGCAGCAAAAGGGTTAGATTTCCTAAGCTTTGGTCACAGACCAAACATTAACAGGGAGTGAAGGACATTATAATAATTTATTCATTCAGCAGTCCTTTATTGATAGGGTGAAAAGACCATATGTCCTGGTTTGCGTAATACAGTCCCTGTTTATACCTATTGCCCTGGTATAATTACTAATAGTATCCCCTGTAAGGGGTCCTTTCGGACAATGAGTTATGTGGTAACCCTTATAACTAAAGGCTACATATATGCCAGGTCTATTTAAGGTTCCAATTAATAGACAAAAGTCTTCTAATCATGAAATAAATCCTTTTCCTGCCTAAAATTATAGAAGCAACAGTCAGTCACACAGAAGTATTATTCTGAGTGTACCCAGGCCTTGTTTGTAAGGAGAGCCCATGGGAACCAATACAGAAAAATTGCCAGGCTAATGTGGGTCAAAAGGTCAAAACAGTTGGAGGCAGACTAGGACAGCTGGGTTGAGACTACTAGGAAATCCCATATCTGGTTACTGAGAGATAAGGGTTTTGTCTTGACAATACCCTAGAGATCCTGAGATAGTATTGGGGGGAGGAGAAGTAACTTTTCCTGTACCCTTCTAGGTTCTTGGCTGAGATCTCTCTGTAATAAAAGACAGATTAATGGGAGAAAACCAACACAATTTTAATAACATGTATATCTCCTGTATACATGGGAGATACCCAGGAAAACTGAGGAACTCCCTGAAATGGCCCAAGCCACCACCTCAGATAACATGTTCAGCTCAAGACAAGAGAATATGTGGGGGTGGAGGGGCCTTTATGGGAGGTTTCCAGGGAAAACACAGTAAATGATGGTGTGGTTTCCTCTGCCTTCTCCACTGATAAGATTTCCTAAAGATTTGGAGTCACCCTTTTCTTCCTGGTACAGAGAAAGACACCCTTACAAACAGAGACTTCCTTTATAAACATAAATGTCTCTTGCAAAAGGGTAACTTCTACTCAGTTTTTACATCTTCTCCTAGGTCTGCTCTTTCTTAAAAATAATCAGCCTAAAATAAGACCTACACCAAAGAGACACATTTGGGGGTGGCAAATTCTGCTCCCCTTCAGTATTTAAGAAAAAAATTCTACAGTAATTATACTTAAATGTTATCAATATTTCATATATTGTATGTGTGTACTTCAATGAAATAGCCAGTGTGCACCTACTCAGGGTCATCTATGGTGTTTCATTAGTTCATTCCAAAGATCCTCCCTGCTGCTTGTTTTCCCACTTAAATTATTAAGCTCCTAAATCCTTAAATGGAGGTCCATGTTTAAGCTCAAAACAGTAAAATAATCATCTCAGATGCCAAAACAACAGGCCAACTGTGCAGCCCTCTAAAGGCAAAAAGGGTAATGAAATCGCAGAACATGTAAGGTCCAGAATCATGAGAACCAGGGCTGTTCTTTTAGGGGGTTAAGGAGAATAGTTGTCTCCCAGATGCTTGAAAGAGGTGCTGCATCATGCACTGAAAAATACATGGGATTTGCAACCAGAAAACTTGGACTTGGGTCATACATACCAACTAAATGAGCTTAATTCAATTTTTCCTTTCTGAATATCACATTCTCATGTAGAAATTGCAGGTGATAATCATACTGATTTCACAGGGTTATTTTTAGGATCGAGTGACTTAAAGCATAATGATGGGGCAGAAGACCCCAGCAGTAACCCATAGGACTGCTAGTATATCCATCCTCATTTTCTTCATCCCATTTCTAACACTCCTTTCAAATTGGTCCGACTTCAACTGTATCAAAGATATATCTTTCTTCCCTTGCTTATTTATTTTCTTTATCATAACTGGCATATGGGCAAAAGAAAAGTGGGCATGTCAGCACACACAAATTTTTTTTTACCCCATTCAGTTCTTTTTTGTTGTTGTTGAATCCAGTTAACTCTGCTTTTGGGTTTATTAATAATATAATTAATGACACTTGTCTAAACACTTCACTTCTCAGCTATTTGTTTTATTGCCAAAGGGGGAAAAAATGATAGTTTATTTTTATCTCCTTGCTAAAAGCAAAGATTTTTCAAATAAACCAAGCTAGCTAGGATGGTTCTGCAATCTCAGTTATCACAAGTCTTTCCTGAGTAGTGTGCAACTAGTGACTGCTCTCAAAGTAACTGGGAGTGAATGTATTCATTCATACTATTCATGATTAGCTGGCCCATATTTTCTTGAAAATGACATCTATACCTGCCAATAAATTATTCTACAAACTGTTTTTTTAACACTTGAAAGTACTGAGAATGTGAACTTTTAAATACATTAGAAATTAGAATTAGAATTAGAATTAAGAATTCATTTCAATATCTGAGAAAGGGAAAATAATTCCAAACCATTAATCTTTAGAAATCAAAAACAAAACTCTATTTTAAAAGCTTCCAGTCTATACTTTTATTTAACCAGCCATTAGTACTCAATGCTTGAATTTCTACAATGGTTGACAATCTGTGCTCAATTTCTATGATGCCAATCTCTCAGAATAAGTTCTTAATTATTCTCCTGAAAGGCTCAAGATTTAATATTTAATTCTGGTTCATCCTTAGCATTTCTGTAGGAAATTGGGGACAGAAGTCAATGGAACCTTTCACAAATTTCACAAAATCATTAGGATAGTGACACGATTACATTATCACTAGTGACTGGATATCAAACAGAACATGGGAAATTCCCCATGTTGTTTTATGCCTTAATTACCATTAATGTAATTATAAATTATCTTAAGTTTAAAGTTTATAGTTATCAATTATAGTGATT
>NW_017733007.1:41483-43406 GCF_001890085.2 Hipposideros armiger
CCAAGTCACAAGTAGTGCTACTAGAGTGGTTTGTTACCTGCATATATAATAGAAGGATATGCTAAGTTTCATAGGTTATATTTTACTGATTATAAAATACACCAGTCAACCTCCTATCCTGGCCCATGGTAGCAACATGCTTAGTGTCATTCAGTAATTTAATTTCCCAGTGTTTCACAAAAGCAACATCTTATCAACCTCACACATTTCGCACAGAAGCATAAACCTCATTTGCCCTTCCAACTGCCCTGGCAGCGGTACTGCTGAGTTCATGATACTGTGCACTAGGACAAAGAGTTCTATTTACTCAGTGTTGAGTCTGATGAATGCACCACTATTTACTGTCATTTTCAAAACCACAAAAATCACATAATACTAATCATTGCTGAGCCTGACAGAAACACACAAAATACAAGATATAGCACGAAGACAACTCTATTAAATCAGACAATCACACTTAAATGGTTTACAAAGTCAAGACATTGTCACCAAATCAATTGGTTAATGACTGACAATAACAACAAAAACATTTAAGGCAACTCCCTGAGTTCTGTTATTCCAGGGGTAGGCTGTCACAGCTGGTGCTAAAAGAAACAGAATCATGAAAACTGTGTCAACAAAGGTTGAACATCTGTTGGGAAGCAGACAGCCTGACTTCATTGGAACTCAAATAAAAGCAAAGACATGCTGTTTAAGTCATATGTTGGTGTGAAATCGTGTCATTCAATTTCTGGAGTAGTTTTGTCTATGACACCTTCAAGAAATATTTATCAAATGACAAAATGGAGTCATTTGTTCAATGAAAAGAGAAGAGCCAAACACATAATGTACATTTGAGGCATGCTAGATCCACTCAGGAAGGTTAGCAACATACAGGCCACATAAACACAGTAACTTCAATGCCAACAGCTTTGCTGCTTTGCAGAAAATAGTGCCCTGGAGGGCAGAAAATANGCTTGTTCATAATAAGAGTTATCACCATAAATAACTTTTTATGACCTATCTATAGGGCTGGACAACCTTCTCATTACTGAACATCTGCTCTTATCCTGGAAATGACCTTCCCCTCTGAAGCCCCAAGGTCCCTTGCCTCAATTTTAGCTCAGAATGTCATATGTACTTATTTCCTTTTTGTCTTTGAACCTCACATGTATGTGGAGTCTTTGACCCTCTCATGTATGTGGGGGTTCCCATGCATATATAATTGAATTTGGTTATTTTCTCTTGTTAATCTGTCTCATCTAAATTTAATTATGGACCAGCTGAAAGAACCTAAGATGATACAGTCAAGTTTCTTCCTCCTCCACAGATTTAACAAAGAAACACGTGTGCTATATACTTTGGGTTTATTAATTTATATATTCAATCACTCATTTACTCAATATTTATTAAACACCTACTCTGTGCCAAGCATGATTTTAGATTATTAGGATGTGTCAGTTAACAAAATTCACGCCTTCAATGAACTCACATTCTTCTAGAGACTGACAAGAACAATACACATAATAAAGTATATAGTACATTGGAAGTTTATAAGTACAATGTAAGTAAAAATGAAGGGAATCAAGATTGTGAGATAGTGGGGGGAGGAATATTTTTATCTTTCATCAATATATTTTTTACCAGAAAACAACTAATGCTTCAAAATTACTAATACAAATAGCATTTGCTTCCCTTAAATATCTGAGTTTTTACAGTACAAAATTGTCCATTTTTCTTCACATCCCTTAAATGTATTCAGAATTGAAGTTAAAGTGCACAGCTAAAAGAGAAGAGATAGAGAAACATACGTCATATAAAACCTGATGTTATCTATTTAGTTCCAAAGGTGATATCTATGTCAGTCATATCAATAAAATTGTGTTCTGACACTGTACACTAAAAACAATATCTGTAATTACTCCAGGAAAAGCAGCTGCTGCC
>NW_017733007.1:46116-52579 GCF_001890085.2 Hipposideros armiger
TCTTAAATGTTTGCTAGAAATTTTTGAAAATGTACTCCACCTATTTCTACCTTCTAAAACTGAACAATTTAGGCAGTCATTTCAAGGAAAACAAATAGGCGAAGGCACACAATACGTGAGTGACAAAACTTGAATATTAGAAAATAATAGAAGCTATGTACAGTAAAGAGATTTCAATAAACCTGAAATAACACCTTCAAACTTATTAACTAATAATTTTTTACATGTATACAAAGAAAGTTCTTCATGCTCTAAAATTATACTATTAGCTCATTTTTAATTTCAAATCATGTTTCTTGTGGCTCTTCACATCCATTCCCTAGTGTCTTCAGGCTGAAATAATTCCCTTCTGAATCAAACGTCCCCTCAGATATGTGTGAGGCTATTATATATCTCAAGATTTCTGAATCAAAATTAATTTTTAATGTATGTGCAATTATGTGAATCATTAAGATTGCAAACATATTATAAACAAAGTAAAATGAAAGGAATGATGAAGCTATGAGCTCATTAACCCTGATAGGGACAAATGAACTCTGTCTTAATTCCTAAACCTGAATCTCATTGAGCCCATGTTCACACTGGTTACTTAATAAACTGTGAATGGAGACAGACATGAGCAAGAGTCTCTAGCTACTGCAATTTTTTAACCTGCACCATCATCCTGGTCCAGACAACATCAAGATAGTTGATATCTTCGAGGAAAAGGAAATATACAAGAAAGTCATAGAGAGAGAAACTGGGACAACCCAGAAATAGTTTATTTGATATGTTTTTAAATCGATCTAACTAGTAAAAAAAAACAGATAAATAAACTTCTGAAACATAAATATGTGATATCATAAATTAGGAATAAACTTGAGAAGATGAGAAATTAGAGACAATGGTTTTAATTCAGAATTTCAAAATTACTCCATAGACTGAATTAGAAATAAAAATCAGTCGGTTTTCTCTTCTGGTCAAAATGGCAAATAAGTCAATGCTGTGCTCAGCTCCACACATGACCACATCAAAATTACAACTAAATTATAAAACGACCACCCTTGAGAACCACCTGAAGACTACACACAAGGCTTATAAGTATAAAAAAGCAGCCCCATCAAGACAACTAGGAGGGGCAGAGACACAACATGGCTGGCCACACACCCACATGTGGCAGTTAAAATCAGGAGGGATATCTAGGCTGTAGAGGATACCTGAGGAGCAAGGGGTCCCCAGCCCAGACCACCAGTGTCAGGAAAAGAAGTCTCCACAACATATGGCTGTGAAAACCAGTGGGTATTTCCATTCAGATGAGACAATGGGCTGCTGTAGACTCAGGTGTCCTCTTAAAGGGCCCTCATATGGACTTACTCACCAATGAATGGACTTACTCGCTGATGAACACACTCACTCTGAGCTCTAGCGCTGGAGCAGCAGCTCAAAAAGCACCAGGGACATACAGGGAGGAACTGAACTGTCTGGCCCAAGAGTGAGGGCTGAAGGGGCAGCTCTATCTGTCATTTTGTTCCTTTGTTGAACCTTCCCCCACCCAGTCTGCAGGCACAGGCAAGCACCAAATCTGAGTCTCCATCAAACTCGTCCCACCCTGGTGACTCCTCGAAAACCCACACAACCCATCTTACTCACAGGCCTGAACCTCTTTCAGTGGCTGTTACTCACGAGTGGCTGACCAAAGCCCACACTGTGTACTCCCCAAAAATCTCTGAAAGGTCCATAAATGTCAAAGAAGCTTGGCTGGCCTCGGTGTGACCCATACCCCTTGCAAACTGCCCTCCAGCCTGACAGTAGTGGCAGCCAGCCTCAGTTCACAGTGTTAGCCTCTCCCCAGTGCCTCCAAGCCCAGAACAGGCAGCTACCAACCACAGATCACTTTGTAGCTCCTTCCAGGTGGCCTCGGGCCAGGCCAAGTAGTGGTTGAACTGGGCCTGCACAGAAGACCCTCCCAAGAGCCCCAAAACAACATACCCAGTGACCAGCTTCAGATCAAACCAGAGCACCACCCAAGTAGGTCTAAAATGACACACCTGAAGGGCAGACTCAGCAGGTACCAGAGCCCCACTATAGCAAATCCCATTCCAGGGGGTCGACCCCACAACAACTTGTCTGCTGTAGTCATGGCCAGTACTCACAGCTAGTCAGCCTGAGGGTCAATTCCACCCATTGATGTGCCAACAGTAGTCAATGCTCAACTATAACAACAGGATACACAACCCACAAAAGTGTCACTTTTGGAACACTCAGCACAAGTGACCAGGGAGACTGTACCACTGGGCCCCACAGGACACTGACTACCTAAGGCCACTCTGCTGTAACTGGGAGATATAGCAGATGAACCTAACACATAGAAACAAACACAGGGAGGCAGCCAAAATGAGGAAACAAAGAAATATGTCTCAAATGAAAGAACAGAACAAAACTCTAGAAAAACAACTAAACAAAATGAAGGCAAGCAAACTATCAAATAAAGAGTTCAAAACTGGTTATAAAGATGCTCAATGATCTTAGGAGAAGAATAGATAAACTTAGTGAGAACTTCAACAAAGAGAAAGTAAACATAAAAAAGGACATGGAAATCATAAAAAAGAACCAGTCATAAATGAAGAGTACTATAATTGAAATGAAGAATATATTAGATAGAATCGGCAGCAGATTACATGAAGCAGAGGATCAAATCAGCAATTTGAAAAACAATATAGCAGAAAACACCCAACAGGAACAGCAAAAAAAGAATTTTAAAAGATGAGGGCAGTTTTAGGGGCCTCTGGGACAACACCAAGCAGTATAACAACATTCACATCATACATGAACCAGAAGAAGAAAAGAGAGAGCAACAGGTTAAAAACTAATTTGAGGAAATAATGACTGAAAACTTCCCTATCTTGGCAAAGGAAATAGATATAAAAGCCAAGAAAGTGCAGAATCCTAAACAAGATGAATCCACAACAAGACACATCATCATTAAAAACAAAACTTAAAGACAAAGAGAAAATCTTAAAATCAGCAAGAGAAAACAGTTACCTATAAGGGAACTCCCGTAAGACTGTCTGCTGATTTCTCAATAGAAACTCTGCAGGTCAGAAGAGATTGGCAAGGAAATATTCAAAGTGATGAAAAGCAAGCACCTACAACCAAGATGACTCTACCCATCAAAGGTATAATTTAGAATCGAAGGAGAAACAAAGACCTTCCCAGACAAGAAAAAGCTAAAGGAGTTCATCTCCACTGAACCAGTATTTCAAGAAATGTTATATACCCAACCATAATTACTTTAAATTTAAATGGATTAAATGTTCCAATCAAAAGATATAGGGTGGCTGAATAAGAAAGCAAGAACAAAGTGTCCATCAATTCACAATTGGATAAAGATCTGGTACATACAGAGGGTGCCAAAATAATGCATACACATTTTAAGAAAGGAAAAAACTGTATTAAAATTGTTATACTCAATATATACTGATAACAAAAGATGAATACAAGTCGTGTGTATATATTTCTTTGGCACCCCCAGTATATACAGTGGAATATTATCCGACCATAAAAAGAATGAAATCTTACTATTTGCAACAACACAGAGGGACGTAGAGAGTATTATGCTAAGTGAAATAAGTCAGAGAGAGAAAGACAAATTCCACATGATTTCACTTATATGTGGAATCTAAAAAACAAAATAAATGAACAAAACAGAAACAAACTCATAGATACAAAGAACAAACTGACGGTGTTCAGGTGGGAGGAGGGGTTGGTGGGCTGCATGAAGAAGGTGAAGAGATTAAGAGGTACAAATTGGCAGTTACAAAATAGGCACAGGGATGTAAAGTACAGTATAAGGAATATAGTCAATAATATTAAAGTAACTATGTATGGTCTCAGGGAGTACTAAGCTTATCAAGGGAATCACTTTGTAAAGTATATAAATGTCTAACCACTATGCTCTACACCTGAAAATAATATTGAACATCAACTATAATTGAAAAACTACAAAAATATCAGTGGATTTTCTTGGGGGGGGCGGGAATTTGGCAGATCCCTTTTTTTTTTTTTTTCAAAAATTATTCCGTTCCCTGTGATAAGATTATATATCCACCCTTTTGATGTCAGCCTTAGTTATGTGTCTTATTTGGCCAATGAAATGGAATCAATGAGATGGACCCCTTTCAAAAACAAGCTTTAGGTGTCATGTTCTTGTGCCCCTGTCACAAGATCAGATGCCCAGATAGGGGCTACTACTTCAGTCTGGAAACTGATAAAAGCAGAGTCATAATGGATTCAGGATAAATGGGGTAGTATGAGCAAGAAATAAACCTCTGTGTAAGCCACCAAGATTTGGACATAGTTTGCTACTGTACCATAACTTAGACTAAGCTATTATTATATGGATAAGAGTCCATAGGCCAAAAGCAGAACCAGTGAACATATTCCAGTAAATATATATGTATTGCAACTACTCATCACCTCTATCCCAGAATTCCAATAGAGGCATGCTGCTTTCATCTTTGAACCAAGAGATAGTTTCAAGGAGATAGCACCAGACCAGTATTACAGGATACAGCCCAAAATCAACGATTCCCGCATTGTTTGTTTTCTGGAGCACACAACTATAACTCTTTATTTCACTCGCTTTTATAGCTCTACTGAATTGACCATTTAGTATTTCCATTTTGCTGAAGGCAGCGATCCTCTAGTGTTTGTAAACAAGAAGACTTCCCTCTTTTCTGTAGAGTAGGAGAAGGTGTGAAGAGGAAACTGTGAATAGAAGAGGAAGGTAGTGAGTACTAGCAATCACAATTCACATACACAGGCACAAGAAAAGTATAACTTTATTTTCTGAAACAATTTGTGTTGACCCTTTGTTTAACCTGTATTTGCTGAGGTCCTCTATCACTGAGCCAAGCCACAGTTTTGGACTCTGATATAAGGGTTTGCTAAGGAAAGTAAGGGAGGAGGTCGTGGGTCATCTCATCAGTCCATACAAATTGTCACTGAGATATTTACCATACTGGTCCTTAAAGCTCCTTGCCATTTGTGACTGGCAGTGCTTCTGTGGCACACCTGAGGCTGACTATAAACTTCTTTGCCCAGAAAGATCTTGCAGCACTTGCAGCTCAGAGATTGTGCTGCCTTCCCAGCTGCCCTGACTGGGAAGCGTCCCTCTGCTCTCATCACACTCACCCTTTCCTCAACTGGGAATCTTAACAAAGGGAATATCCTACTACCTTTGTGTTTGGGGACAAATTTTTCTGTAGTTAGGCAACTTCTACCCTCTCTTGAGCTAAAGTTTTTCAAAATAAATGCCAGGAAAAATCGTAGTCAAATTCTACTTTCCAACTAGCCACACCTCTACGCTGAGGCAACAGGAAGCAGGCAGACAACTTGATTGAATAGGAAGAAAAGCAAAGAGGGAAGACCAGGAAGGTACATTTTTAAATTAGTCTTTTGTTCCTCCTCCCTCAAAATTACAAAATCACTGGTAGGTCATTTCTAGAAATTGCCCCTAAGATGCCACACCCTAATCATGGGAGGCTGTGAATGTGAGGAGACATCAATTCTGTGGTTGTGTTATATTACATGGCACAGTTCACCTTTTAAAAGGAAGATTAGTCAAGTGGGCTTGATCAAATTCCTTCAGCCTTTAAAAGAGATTTCTCTTGCTGGTGTCAAAGAGGAAGGTAGAAGAAGGGGTCTGAAGATACTTAAAATATAAGAAGGACTCAATGCGTAGTTGTTGCTTTGAAGATGGAGGGACAAGGAACTGAGGGTGCACACCTAACTGATAGCCAGCAGGGAAACGGGAACCTCACATCCACAACCACAGTAACTGGATGCTGCCAACAACTTGAAAGCAGATTCTTCCCTAGAACCTCCAGATAGGAAGCCAGCACTGCCCCACCAACACCTGGATTTTGACCTTGTAAGCAGAGAAGCCATCTAAACTTCTGACCTACAGAACTTTGAACAAATACATTCATCTTGCTCTAATAAGCTACCTTTGTAGTAGTCTGTTACACTACAATACTATATCAATAGAAAAATAATATAAACATATTCCCTCTACCCAACTTCAATCTTACAAAGACGCAAATTCCAGAAGCACAATTAATGATTCTTCAGGGACCATTTTCCCTCTTCGTCAAACTATTTAGTTGACTAATAGTGGCTGCCTTCCTTATCCTTCTTAGACCATTAACATGGTGTTTATTAAGTGTATATGATGATTGTTTTTTTTTCCCTTCTGAAGCTCTCCATGTGTGCTCAATTTATTTTATATCCTTGAAGTTAACAAAAATGGTAACTTCATGCAGTTAACCTAATAACGTATGTCATCAGGGACAATCAGATTTTCACCGATGTCAGAAAATATTGTAACACTATGCTTATTTAGAGATCCAAGGATGTGGTTACCCTTAATAGTTAATAGAGATGGGATTACAAAAATTAAAAATCAGGGGTCGGCCGAGTGACG
>NW_017733007.1:55629-59819 GCF_001890085.2 Hipposideros armiger
AGAGTGCAATGATAATACCAACATGGGCCAGTGAAGCAACGTCCTCCACAACTAGACTGAAGAACAAAAGGACAGCAACTTGTCTGTTCCCTTCCCCAATTCCTCAATAAAATCTTTAAAAAAATTTTTTTTCATTAAGAAAACCTAAGATATCCAACCCAAGAGGCTCCATGAAGTATGAAACTCAAGCACACATATGTTCATACAATTGCTTAATGAGAAGCAATTTTATTGTAAGAATTGGTAGTTTACTTATAAAAAAAATATTATTTGAAATGTTAACATCATTTTTTATACTAGTTTACTTGTTAGAGTTATAAATATTATTCTACAGCATCACCGTGACACCATCTGTGGAATCCTTAGGACTAGGATGAGGATCCAAGTGAAACAATGTCATGCTAATGTCTTCACGTTTCTTCCAAAACAATTTGGGAGGCGGGGATTAAATTCAAGACATATCTGCTATTAAAATGAATTCTACAGCTAAGTAAGGATTCAGCTTAGCTCACATGACCACAGGAGATAATTACTATAGTTTTGTAGAAATCCAGATTATTTCCACATAAACTGTTAAGGACAGTGAGAACGTACTTTGTTTTTTGTGTTTTGTATCTCTGCAAGTAATAGAATAAAATTACAGCCTTACTAATAAACTTAAATTTCTGAAACACCCCATGTCTCCTGGGAAATAGTTGAAGTAGGCTTTGATGCTTTGATTGTACAGATTGTGTAAAAGGAAAGGATGCACAGAGAGGAGAAATAAAAGCACATTTCAGAAAACTATGATAAACTGTTCAAAACTAGTTCATCATTATACCGGTAGCTGGAGCCCTTAATTAGAATTCTAATCCAAAACCAAACACGTCTGCTTTTCTTCTTTAACACTGAAAATCAAATGCTTCAATCTTTTGTTCCAATAAATTTCCATCCAACAATTCAATGTTTTATGTGGAACAATTTTCCAATCCACTGGGTTGTTGGGTTTTTGTTTGTTTTACCATTTTATGTATCGACTTCAGGTTTACACAGATCATCTAGAAAATCCAAAATTACTTAAGAAAAATAATCTCAAAGGTAACCATTACCAAACGCCACATGCTGCAGCTTCTCCCAAACGCACACATTTTATTTGTGATGAGAGTGCATGATAGGTCATTAGAGAAGAAGAAAAAAAATCACTGGAACAGCTAAAACAATTATACAGTGTAATGGTTTCATCATCGTCGTTTCACTGACTCACATCTGCGACTGTATTGAATCTGCTGCTAATTAAATAGGGACATCATAGGAAATAAAACATCTGGACCAGAATCATGGCTGAGGTACTCATCACAAACATTATCTATTACTCACTCTTTCTTTTCACTTTACAAGGCTTTATGAAGGAATATGTTTCTTCCTTAAAAGAATTTGAAACAGGAAGTTTATCCCCATAAATGTCTATATTACCCATCTCCTTTTATAATGGGATATAATATGATAAATGTTTCAAATTAGTTCTGTTAAAATATTTTTTCCTCTGATAATTTAGAAAACAAATCTCATTTCACATCTACCTCTGGGGACAACATTGAGCTTTTTATCATATTTGTAATTCCTTTAGTTCTAATCATTATCATTTTTAGGGAGGTTTTTCCCAGGCTATTTCTTTGGCAGCCTGGTGATATCTTAAGAGTATCCTTCTTAGGAGCTTTGAAATCATCTTTACCGAGCACCAACTCTATAGATGTCGCTGAGGCCCATATTGATATTCAAGAATCACACACACACACACACACACATACACACACACACACACACACACAATACCAAACTGTTCAGTGTTTTGTTTTGTCTTTTTAAAGCAGTTTCTTATTTTGTACTATGAGCGGATTCAGAAATGAAGAAGAGCTTGAGATATATGGTGGTGGGAAAGGGTGCTACAGGATTCCTACTTCTCAAGCCAATCATTCAATACAATTATGAAGTGTCAAAGTCCTCAAAGAATGGTCAGTTTCTTCCCCTCCCTCCCACATTCATACAAAGGGGCAATTATAACCTCTGCTCTCAGTTATCTTCAACCAGGGTTTTTAAGGTATAGAATTTATCTACATTACTTTAGCAAAATATCAGATTTTATCTATTCACTGAAAACACATGGGGTGCCTAAGTCCTGGCATTGCCCTGGATGGACCACTCACCACCAGCCTGCCCTAGCTTAGTTCCATAAACAAAGATCTAAACACAGCTAGAGTTTGTTGTTGTTGTATTTTCCTGTTGAGAACAAGCTCAACAGCCGGGGCACCTGGGTTATCAGGCCAGGAACCCACCCAACAGTCCCTGAGCAGGATTGATCGATGCGAGGAATTGAGAAAAGAAAGAGATGGCACAGACACCAAAGTTGGGATTAGGAGGTTCACTAACTGTGGATAGAAAGTGACAGCATTTATTAAAAGGCACACTGCTTATATAGAGTGCAAGTTCCTCTTTTACGAGGAATAGTTTCTTAGCTAAGCATAGGGGATTTGGTAGGGGGTTTTGGAGGAATCAGGAACCAATGTTCCTGACATAGGGGTTTGGAAGTGAGATAACCTCTTGTCAACAAGTTACATGATTACACAGCATAGACTAATGATATATTTTAAGTAAGGTGAAACTGAGGCAAATGGCAACTGTCAGCAAGTCCATGGTGGAAAGCTCCAAAGTTCATACGTCCATAATTAGACAGTGACATCTGAGGGTCTGATGGTTATAGTTCAGGAACTTCTGCTTTTCAATGGCACAGGAGATTGAGCTAAGCTGTTTCTCCAGCAGTTCCTTTTTTTGCTATTCAGCTAGCATGAAGTTTTGCAGCCTTTTCCTCAGCACACAGAACATGGGGGTCTACAGCCACCTGCCATTCTCCACTTGCAGGCAGCCTAGAGTCTCACTACTCTGAGATGGCTCCCAACATCTTCCCACTTGAAACTAAAGGAGTTCAAGGGTGAATAAAATAAAGCGCCAAAACTTATGGAGTTTACATTCTAGCTGAGAAAGAAGAGAACTCAAAATTAAAAAAGATCTAAGAAGTAAAACTTAAGTTGCAATGTGATCCAATGAGAAAGGGGAGTTTTCTTTGTGTTTTTTGTGTTGCTGTTCAGGTTTAGGGTTAATATGGAATTTCAATTATAATTACAGCCACTTATATTTGTATATAATCACTAAATGTTTAGAGGGAATGGATAAATAATCTAATTATGTTTGTTACCCTTCAAAATGTTACCTTTCGTTTCCACCCACAGTTTTAAGGTTTTTTTGCATTGTTTTGTTTTGCCTGGGAATATAAAACTGAATAACCGCTTTGGGTATACCACACACCAGATCAAGTGAAATCAGATTTTCAAGATGATAGCAAGCAAAGCACCAGTATCTAGTATGTAAATCTATAACTTTATATTGTACAGGGAAAGCATTAAAATTCCAGGATAACTTAAGCCTTTTCTGCTTTCTGGGAGTAAATATCTACTTCAGGGTTTTTTTTGTTTGGTTTGGTTCTTTGGTTTTTTTCCCACATAATGTCAACAATAAAAACTTACAAGAACTTTGAGTCATGAAAACATAACCTCAAATAAAAGAAAAAAAGTCAGGACTTCCAGTAAGATAGCGGAATAGACAGACACTGTGCCAACTGCCTCCCGGGATCACACCAAAATTACAAATAATTTATAAGATATTCAACCTCAGAAGTTACCTGGACACTAGATGAACAGAACCTCTAAATGAAGAACTCAAAGAGGAGGCCACATTGAGTCTTGTAGGAGGGGAAGAGATAAGAGAGGGCAAACTCCATGAGGGACACCTCAGCGGTGGGAAGGCTTCTCCAGTTGGGAGAGATACCTTCTGGCCCCACACTGCGCTCACCAGCCCACAGTTACTTTGCCAGGAAGAGGAGTTCTCCCACAGCTGGATGTAGAAAATAGTAAGGAGTCTCTTTGCTCTCAACTCGGTGAGGCTGAGGGCAGCTGGAGAACCAGTGGAGCCGGCAAACTGACTCGCTTGCTGGTGATCTAATACATCGAAGCAATCAGAATGACAGCCAGAATGAAGAAACAAAGAAACATGTCCCAAGTAAAAGATCAGAAGAAACCTCAAGAAATGGAACTAAATGAAATAGAGGTATCCAACCTTTCAGAGACAGAGTTTAGAACACTGATGATAAGAATGTTTAA
>NW_017733007.1:66059-68737 GCF_001890085.2 Hipposideros armiger
CCCCCTTCCCCCAATTCCCCAGTACTGTTCCCATCCCCCCAATTCCCCAATAAAAATCTTTAAAAAAAAAAATTAAAAATCAGTTTTTACCGGTGGGTACCCCTGTGAAATATGTACTGTGGTCTGAATTGCCCTTGGTTTTCAGAATTCAAGTTAGAAAATTAGTTATTTCTTTAGTAGTTTAATTCTATAAATCAAAATTTTTAAGAATTATATGATATACTTTAACTTTGAATAGAAATAAAGTCATCCTATCTCATTTATATGTTCATTTTCTTTGTTTTTATTAAATGGACCTGAAAAGGTAAACATTTTTATTTGAAAACACTTGAAAAAGTAGAAGCTTATTGTTTCTGTTGTTTCTGATTTTTAGCCAACAAGAAAGTAGAAACGTTAAAAAAGCTGTTTCCATCTTAAGTCACCATGATACACTTTGAGTCCTTAAACAGCCCTTCAGACAGGATTTTCAACTTTCATCTCCCAAAAAGGGCCAGCATTTGGAAGGAAGCACCACATTCAAAGAAGTCTGAAAAGCTCTAAAACGTGTATTCTATAACTCAGGAATGTATCAAAGCCCTAATGTGCTATAAAAATGCTTTTCGATTCTTGAAATGTTGCTTCTATGTAGTTCTGGGTCCCGCCTGTCAGTTTGTCAGCAATAAAAGCATCACTAGGTTGTGTTCACTGATGTTTTGGTTTTTTAGAAATGTCTTCCAGACACAAAGCTCAGGCAGTATTCCATCACATTTCTTAATGACTTCATATCTGGGTACTAGCTCACATCCTCTACGGCAGTTTTAACTGTCCTGGCTGGATGACTTGAAGTGGATTGGTTAATATACAATAAAGCATAATGGAGTAGGTGTTTGACTACATGATGTATGGTGAACAAGGCAGACCTGTTCCCTTAACTTATTGCCAAAGAATCTGAAAAGTCACTGTCTTTTCTACAAAATAGTTTGTGGCCAAAATTTATAGGAGAATACTCTTTTGGTGATTACAATTCCTCAGAAGCAGGAGTAAGGAAAAGAAAGGATAAGGCAGGAAAGGAGGGAAAGCAAATAATGGGAAGAGTGTTACCAAGATAGTCTCAGATTTCCACCAATTGTAGTTGGGTGGTCAAGCCCACGATGTCTCTTCACAAAGGAAGTATGAACTACCGTTTTTCTAACAGTCCACAGGGACATGGAAGGGACAAGGATTAATCTGCAGGCTTGTTTTCCCCATGGGACACCAAGTCCCTCACACTTTCAAGTGACACCACACTGGCCAATCTGGCTATCCCTAGGAAGCCTGATCCCCAGACAGCAGTGGCAGTGCCTGCAGGGCTTATGGCAGACCTGCAAGTACAGGCAAACCAGGTGGCAGATGCAAACTCAGGCACTCCCCAGCTTCCCACCAGCAGCTACTGGGGCTCAGTCTGTTGAGCCAGGTCCATGGGTGCTCAGCAGGTATCAGTGCATCTTGTGTCTCAGCAGCAGTAAAGGGCAAGGGGAAGAGGTAAGAAGCTCTTCACATGATGCATGAAGACAGATGGTGCCAGGACAAGCCCATGAGCAACATGAGGACCTTGGCTGCCCCCAAAATAAGGCAACAATGGACTTCAATAAACCTTCCTCTAATGAAGATTGAACCCACCTCTTTAAGGTCTATAAGAATGCAGTTGGTTCTAGGCAATATTCCTGGTATCATCTATAACATTAAGCAGAAAATTTTGGCCAGGCAAACCCAGTAATCTGCTTAAACTGGTCCAACACAGTTGACCACTTGTGGCATTCAGATTCTCTCTTGTATTCTTCTGAAAACAAAAAATGACCTCATTTCTCCCCTGAGAGGGGAAGTGCTTCTTCCGAGGGGTGGGTAATTGCAGTCACCAAAAAAGACTTAAAGAAATTTAAGTTCTAGGCCCCACAACTACAGCTGGTCCCAGTGCAGTAATTGAAACTCATTACTTCCTTCCTCCACTAGCCATTCTATCAATCCCTGGCCTTTAGCCAGCACTTTAGCTGGTCTGGGTTGTTTATTTGGTTAGGTGATCAGACTTTTCTTATCAAAGGTTCTGAGATCTTATTTGCCTTGCTATTGTCAGACCATAATTATTGCAACTATCCATTTACAGTTATTGCTGGGCCCTGGAAGCAGCAAAATATATAGCCATGATTACAAACATTTTCCTTCTTGTCCTTATTATACATTAGGAGAAATATATATGCATAAAAGACAAGTGGAAAGACACATTTATCATTTTACCGAATGCTGACTATCAGCAACACCACCAATAATAACAGCCATGACAACAAAATTGCATTCTTAAAATTAAGAAAACCTAGGGCCGGCCGAGTGACACATTGGCTAGGAGTTGGCTTGGGACGTGAGCTCTGAGCAGCAGGGTTCCGGTTTGGATCCCACATATGAGGCCAGTGACGTTGCGCCCTCTACAGCTAAGATGGTGAACAACAGCTTGACCTGGTGCTGGGCTGCTGTGAGTCACTGGCGACAGCGCAGGCTGCAGTGAGGCTGGAGGGCTGGCGGGCTGGCTGACCGGCAGTGGGCATGAGCTTCCGTGAGCAACCAATCTGCCTCGCCCCGGAAGAGTGCAATGATAATACCAACATGGGCCAGTGAAGCAACGTCCTCCACAACTAGACTGAAGAACAAAAGGACAGCAACTTGTCTGT
>NW_017733007.1:75912-78414 GCF_001890085.2 Hipposideros armiger
AACTCTGGTGCACTGTTGGTGGGACTGCAGATTGGTGCAGCCATTATGGAAATCAGTATGGAGGTATCTCAAAAAACTGGAAATGGAACTACCATATGACCCAGCAATTCTACTCTTGGGTATCTATCCAGAGAAACCCAAGATGCTAATTTGAAAAAATATATGCACACCTATGTTTATTTCAGCACTATTCACAATAGCCAAGACTTGGAAACAACCGAAATGCCCATCAGTAGACGACTGGGTTAAGAAACTGTGCTACATTTATACAATGGAGTATTGCTCCGCTATAAAGAAGAATGAAATCATACCATTTGGGATGATATGGATGGACCTAGAGACTATTATGTTAAGTGAAATAAGTCAGTCTGAGAAAGACAAATACCATATGATTTCACTTATATGTGGAATCTAAAAAACTGAATGAACGAGCAAAGTAAACAGTAGTGGTCTCAGAGATATAGAGGAACAACTGATGGCTGCTAGCTGGGAGAGGATGGGGATGAGGGGGAAGGGGAAGGGGTTAGACAGTCATCTAACTTTTTACGCAGCCTTTTCAGCACTTCCAAATAATAAAGTTGGTTAATTGTTTGTCCACTTGTTATAAATTCATAATGAATAATCCTTCTGATAGCAAAAAAGGTTAGCAACATCATTGCAACAAGTTTGCGAACTTAATAGTCAGACCTTCAGATACCATATTTACAAGACTTTTAAGACAAGAATACACAGACAACATAAACTTGGTACAAAGATTCAGCAACATTTTCCCAGCTGAAGGCAAAAAATGGCTGGAGCTTCACTCGCCCACTATTTGCCACACCGTGTGACTGACTTCAACCAGGTTTTCTATCCCAACTGCACACACACATTTCCAGAGAGTTCTAAGAGAACGCCATAGGCTAGAGGCTCTTGCTTGTTTCTGGTTAAATAATTACTTCTGTTTGCTTATTGATCATTTCAGAGTTTGATCCAATTGCTGCATAATGTCTGCTCTCATTCAGGACATTTACAATGCCATAAAATCTCAGACTGACAGGATGTAGCACTCCTCTGCTCAGCAAGGGCCTAACAGGTCTTTCTTTTCAAGCAGACCATTTTCTGATTAGGAACCTTTGCATTTCTAGTTAAATACTCAAGAAGAATCTTCAGAGAAAGACTCTGTAATGTATCCGGTGCTATTACTGTGGCTGCAGATCAGCTCATTGTCGGTAGGGCTCCTTGGGGCCCAGTTAGAAGCCTTTTTTAATTTTCTATACAAATGCTCAAGTCCTATGTTTGCACACAGTTCATTTGCATTTTTATGGGGATGAACCCATTTTGTATGCCAGGGAGTCAGCTGTGGATTTTACACAGGATACTTTTTTTTAAAATGCATTTAACATAATGAAGGATAGATGGCTAGATATTAAAGCATAGTTTTTAAGTTAGTACAAAATATCTGAAAATGTGTTTCATCTAGATGTATTAAACTGAGAAATATTATATCTTTCTTTTTGAAAACCCAAATTATGCAATTCAGACAGAGTATATATTTATACAAGTGTGTGTGTGTGTGTGTGTGTGTGTGTGTGTGTGTGTGTGTGTGTGGGATACACATACTTGATTAGTTCTTTTATAAAAGAATGGCTATTTATAAAATTCAGTAAAAAAATAATAAAGTTATACAGAGTATAAAAAAACAAATATTAATACTACATTTGCCAGAATTCTACAGTTGCTGTAAAATTCCCTATATTGGAAGATATTTAAAATTAACCAGAAAACATTATAAGCAGAGATAACATAGAGAAAAATAGTGTGGATTCTTTTCCAAAAGGAATAGAGGACAAGAACTGGGAAGTATGATTATGACTGCCTGCCATGAGGGAGCTACAGTTTTTTTCCTAGCTTTACAGTATTAATCATAAGGAATAATTCATTCATTTAGTAAATATAAATTGAGTCCCCATCCATACAAAGCACAGTCGGGTCACTAAAAGAACTCAAGCATAACTAAGACAAAGTTCATGTTCTAAACTTAGGAAAAATGGAAAATAACCATGAAGAATTGCCAATACTTTTCTTAGCTTGTGTTTCTTGTTCCTAGCTCAAGTTTCCCATAAAAGAGTTTCTGACTCACTCATCGTGGGATCTGTGGGGCAGCAGCAGCAACATCACCTTGGAGCTTGTTAGAAATGCATCTTAGGCCCCACCCCAGGCCTACTTGATCAAAATCTACATTTGAATAAGGTCTGTGATTTGCAAACACAGTGAAGTCTAAGAATCGCTGGTTTAGTGCTGTTTGCCAACATTTTTGATTCCGTCAAAACTATTTCAAAGCAATTAATACCATATATATATATATATATGTATGTATGTATGTATGTATATATATATTTGCTCAAAATCTTTCAGTAGTTTTCCAACATTCTCACCTTGGCCTTCATTGCATGCCACAATCTAACCCCTACTAATCTTTTCTTCTGACAGATAACACACAGGTATACACACACACACACA
>NW_017733007.1:85899-90344 GCF_001890085.2 Hipposideros armiger
CTCTGGTGGGGAAAAAAATGCAACAGGGGCAATGACCACTATAGTAAACAGGCAGTATGACCTTGATTTTTATTTACCTTTTTAATACATATTATGAAACATTGATCTAACAGCAACTTCTCAAATTCATTTCAGGACTCCTTGAACATCCAACTTACCTATTTTTCTTAGTGCAATGTAGTATCAATTACATATGTAGATCATAAGTTTTCACAGTTAAAAGTGCGTTTAAATTGAGACCAGCCCTGCTTTCTAAATTACTTCCTTAATTAACATTTTACAGATGATGACGAGTGTATGCAGTATACAAAATTATACTCTGTGATTTCAATGTGGTGAAATATTAGAAAACCAACACCACCCATATTCCTAAGTAAAAAACCAGTAAGAGGATGAAATGGGCAGTCCTAGGTAAAACTTTAGAGAAAACTAAAAGGAGTTAAATTTTAATATAATGGCAAAGACAGGGACAGACAAGTTTCCAACCCTATTAGCATTTCTCTTGGTAACAGATATACACCAATTATGTAGAAGTTACATTCAAATGTCTAAAATGGAAAATCCTGGAGGGCAAATAAAATAGTTCGCCTTTATACCCACTTCCCAACACAGGACCTACTAGTATGGTGCAGAGGCTCAGAACATGAGTACAAAATTGTTAACAGGATGACTATAGAACTCAATCAATCATTCATGTGTCACAACGTCTTCTCTTCTCAATGGAAAACAACACCTTGTGGAACCCCTGGAATATTTTTAAAAACAGGTATTGCTTACCTCCCTCTTCATGCATCTTCTGATCTGTTTACTGGGTTTATCACCCACCACAATAAAGCCTTATAATTTCAGGTCAGACGCTCCCAATCTGCTATACTTTATGTGTCTCTCACTGATATTTTTTTATTTTACTGGATTCTATTGCCCTGAATGGCACGGGTCATGTTTTTAAGTACATCTTTTTGAATCGCCCTCATAGTGCCTAACAGAGTGACTTAAACGTAATAGGCAAGGAAAATTGGGTAAATTAATGAAAACAAACCAATCAAGCAATTTAAGTCATCCCTTCTTCCTCTCCCCATACTTTAAGCTCATCACTTTACACAGAAGGAGAGTGAGGCTTTGAGAAAGTAACTTGATTGTTTAGGGAGACAGAAACAATTACTGGCAAAGTTTCCAAACTATTCCTGCCTTCCTATGCTGCTATTTCTGGAAGAGAAAATTGTAAAAGAAATACACTGAGAGAGAAAAGCTTATTGATACTGAAAGTTGTAAGTAATGTACTACAAGGGAAAAGTCAAGCCATTACAAATGTAGCAATAACATGGTAATTTGGTCAAAGCATAGAAATAGACGCGCTGCTACAGGCTTGAAAGCCAGTCCCCAGTTTCAATTTCTTACAGAGCTAGCATTTACCAACTGCTTATTATATGCCAGGCCCAGTGGTGCCAAATAAGTGCTTTACATAGATTATTTCATTGACTTTTCACAGCACTGCTCAAAAATGGGCAGCATTATCCACATTCTTCAGGATGAAAACTAAAGACTCCAAATGACACTCAAGATCACAGAGCTAAGATGTAGATCTAAGAATTAAACTCAGGTCTGTCCAAAGACGATTCTCTTTCCATTCAACATTTTTTCTTCTTGGCAATAAAAATTAATGAAAATATTTTAAAGATTTTCCAATGCC
Source organism: Hipposideros armiger (assembly GCF_001890085.2). Lineage (NCBI taxonomy): Eukaryota > Metazoa > Chordata > Mammalia > Chiroptera > Hipposideridae > Hipposideros > Hipposideros armiger. The sequence goes on from NW_017733007.1 coordinate 87,590, forward strand.
ATTTGGAATTTGCTGCTAACTATGAAATTTTATCACTGAAAGTACATATTGCACTTTTCACATTAGTGCACCTCCATTTATAGCCTCCCTTGCATGAGAAAGAGGAAGCCATCCCCTGATTCCACTTCCTTACCTGGTTCTGGATTACAGCTGCCAGCGTGAAGTCGTTGGTGTGAGAGCTGGAAGGGGAGAAGCTATTATTCCCTGGGGGCAGCTGAGGCACATGTGAGCTCCATAGCAGCCTCTGAGCTACGGAAGGCAGCTGAGACAGTGGGCAAGTCCTTGGAGACTACTTGCCTCAGTGCCAAAGGCTAAATGCTCAAGAGCCTTTTAGGGTCCTTGAGGTTCACTGAAGCTTCCAAAAACACCTGGAAAACCAGCTTCTTGGGCCTTTGCCTCTCTAGCCTGTCTAACTTTCTACATACCTGCAGGTCCTTGGATTAAAGCCTTCATACTTGGAATACACAAATAGTTTCTGTTTTCCTGGCTGAACCGGGGCTAATACAAATACCTACGTCAATTTCAAAATTCCGAGTCAAAATAAAATAAAACATAATAAATTTACAGCTTGTTTATCAAATCACTAACCTTTCCCCTTCTCCCCCCTCTTACCCCTGACAAAGCATCCAAAATTTTGTATGTGAGACTTTTCCCTCTCTGTAGAAATTCCAGTTATTCTGTGTGGATCCTGATATGAGTTGGCAAATGAAACTGTAGGTTCTTTCTCCTTTANAAAATTTATTAAAGTAAGAGAAGGGTCGGCTGGGCAGCGCCTGCTGGAAACTACTGCCCCAAGTCTTTGTTTCATCTTAGGTTTTATATTTTCTAACCAGGATGTAAATTTCTTCGCCTGTAGTGGAATCTTCTGTGTTCAGCTTTGTCTGTCGGAAGGGGAGAAGGTGCAGTTAAATTGATTATCTCAACGTTTGCATATGTTATGTAAATTTAAGTTGGAGCCAGGAGTGGATTCCATACATATGCAAACACCTCTCCCAAGTCACCAGGCCAGGCTTGCAAGGCCAAGTGAATACAACCACTGAAACTGGGATGGCATAGTAAATGTATAGTAAACAGAATCATTAAGTTTTGATGGGGAAGGAGGAAAAGAAAAGAAAGAACAAAAAGCTTTCAAAAAGTCCCAAGCTAAATTATACTTGTTAAATCGAATTATATCAGAGATCCAAATCTCAAAATAGATTTAGTGCTACCATTACAATCTCCCCTGCCCTATTTGATCACTCAAGCCTGTTGGAATCTCGGAAAACTCAGACACTTTTCCTCAGGGCTTTATCTTTGTAAACTGCAATATAACAAGGACCACACAGGTATTTGTACATAGTATATGCTCAATATTTTTTTTAATTAAAAGCTAGTTCCATCTAAATTTGCCGCTGAATACCTGAAGAAAGAGTCAGGGCACAATATGACGCCTGTGTCCCACTAGTGATAGATACAAAAGCTCACAGCAGGGAGGGCGGCACTGAGGAACACACCGGAACTTGACAATTGAGGAGAGATAAGGCAGAAGGGAGAAGGTGGTGACTGGAAGCAGGAGGGACCCTTCCCCATCTCCCTCCTACCTGATTGGCAGGTGATGGCAGTGTCACAGTACAACCTAGTTACTAAAGTCAGGAAAGCCCTGTTCTTCACTCTTATTATTTTATTATTTGTCTCCCTTCACTATGTAAGGTCAAAGAGGGCAGAGAATTTTATGTTTTATTTACTGATGTAATTTCCCATTGTCTGGAGGAGTGTGTGACACATAGAAGGTATGATGGTTAATTTTATGTGTTGGCTTGACTAGGCCACAGCTACCCATATATTTGCTGAAACATTATTCTGATTATGTCTGTGAGAGTATTTCTGATGAAATGAACATTTGAATCAGTAGACAGGGTAAAGTAGATTGTCCTTTCCAATGTGAGTGGCCTGAATAGAACAAAAACTCCTGAATAGAACAAAAACTGAGTAAGGAACAATTTGCTCTAGAAGCCTGTCTTGAAGCTAGCCACTGGTCTTGAAGCAGGGCCCAGCTGGGCCCCCTGTGCTCAGAATGCCTCAGGTATGCCCTGTCCCGGTTCAGGCTCCTATTCTTAGAACATCACCTTGTAGATGCTTGCTAATTACAAGCTCTAACGCTTAGCTAATTACAAACTCTCACGCTTAGCATCTTCCCAGGTTACTCCCCGACTGTTTCAGAATCGGGGTGCCACAAGAGATACAATGACAGAGGGGGGCATCATGAAAGGAAAACAGACTCCAGGGTGCTGTGCAGCCTCTGGGAGAATGCCCTGATTCTCCCTTAAATACCCCCAGCCAGTCTGAGAATGTTAAGGCAGTTTTTGGAGGTGTTAACCTGCTGCCTTTTGCCGACCACCGGTGCTCTGATAATAAACACTTATTCTATGACCCAACTCCTGTGTCCGTCTATTGGCTGAGCTGTGCTGGCAGCCGAACCCTGGACTCATTTGGGCCTCCAGTTACAGTCTTCTCCTGCCTTCAGACTCTGACTAGAACTAGAATTTATAGCATTAGCTCTCCTGGTTCTCAGTCCTTCAGACTTAGACTAGAACTATACCGTTGGCTCTCCTAGCTCTCCAGCAAGCCAATTTGTGATTCTCAGCCTCCATAATCATGTGGTAAAGAAAGCACTGATAGGGCGCCCAGCCAAGTGGCTCAGCTGGTTAAGAGCTCGCTTGGGAGCGCCAGCTCTGAGCAGCAGGGCTGCGGTTCGGATCCCACATTGAGGGCCAGT
>NW_017733007.1:92804-94412 GCF_001890085.2 Hipposideros armiger
CTGAGACACTGGCTGGTTTATCATGTTGTTCCTAAAAGTGAAATACATAGGGAGCCTACTAACTTCTTACTTGACCTGTATAAACAGAAAAAATACTAAGCCAAGTAAACAAATGCCTTACCTGAATTATAAAATCAGAAAGTCATGATCCCTCAGTCAATTCCAGATTTAAAGTAGTTTACGGATCCAGAACCCCTTGAATGAAAGAGAGGCTGGTACCCTGGTACATAGCTATTGATCTGGAAAATGCTTTTTTCTCCATCTCTATTAATAAAGACCTCCAGAAGCTGTTTGTTCTTAGCTAGAAAGGCTAGTAACACACCTTTACTGTTCTACCCCAGAGGTATATCAACTCTCCAGCCCCACATCATAATTTAGTTTGCAGGGATCTTACCTTCTCCTTCCATACAATATTCCACTGGTCCATTACGTTGATGATGATATATGCAGGTTGGACCTAGTAAGCAAGAAGTAGCAACTACTCTAGACTTATTGTTAAGAAATATGTGTTCCAGGGCGGCTGGGTGGCTCAGTTGGTTAGAGCGCAAGCTCTGAGCAACAGGGTTGCTGGTTCGATTCCCACATGGTCCAGTGAGCTGCACCCTCTGCAACTAGATTGAAGACAACAACTTGAGTGGAGCTGCCACTGAGCTGCTGGTGGGCAGTGGATGGCTCAGTTGGTTAAAGCGTGTGCTCTTAACAACAAGGTTGTCAGTTTGATTACCACATGGGATGGTGGTCTGTGGCCCCAGCAACTAGATTAAAAATGGCAACTGGACTTGGAGCTGAGCTGCACCCTCCACAACTAAGACTGAAGAACAACAACTTGACTTGGAGCTGATGGGTCCTAGGAAAAACACAGTTTCCCAATAACGTTTAAAAAAAAGAAAGAAAGAAAGAAAAGAAATATGTGTTCCAGAGGGTGGGAAATATATCAAACAAAATTCAGGGGCCTTTTACCTCAATGAAATTTCTAGGGGTACATTAAGTGGGGTATGTTGAGATACCCCTCCTAAGGTGAAGTATAAGTTGTTGTATCTGGCTCCTCCTGCAACCAAGAAAGAGGCACAACACCTAATGGGCCTCTTTGGATTTTGGAGACAGCTTATTCCTCATAGAGAGCGAATGTACTTTCTATATTATGCCTCTGCCTGATGAAGCACAAAGCAGGCCAGTCTTAAAGGAGGTTCACAAGGCTGGGAATACAGAGACTCAGGGGCTTTTGGGAACTTTGCTACTAATGAATACATAGCACTGATTCATTATATTATTGTTCATCCAGCTAATATTTTTGAGACTCCAACATCCATAAAGAAGATGTCATGGTTGAAAGCACCTTGGTACCATACCATTCAGATCTTGATCCTGTTACTTACTAAGTGACCTTGGGAAATAGACCAAACTTCCTATCTACCTGACTCCTCACCTGTACAATGTGGGGCTCATGAGTTAATGCATGTGAAGGACTTAGTAAGGTGCCTGGCATACAGTAACGCTCAGCAAATATTAGCTCTTACTCTGTGCCAAGGACTATGCTACACGCTGGAAGTACAGATGTTGAAGACAAGTATGGGGTAAACAAACCAGCACACAGGAATTGCACTAGAC
>NW_017733007.1:100917-106620 GCF_001890085.2 Hipposideros armiger
TGCTTTTTCTTCTGCCCAGCCCTTCCAACTTGAGATTCTGTAGCACTCTGGTCCCAGAGCTGTTTCCTTGCATGTGACTTTCACCGAGCCTTTGATTCTGTATACTGAGATTGTAATAGTTCATGTGAAAAATAGCTCAGGTCGTTGAGGAAGGGTAGGAAATGATTTAATGCCTGTTTCTATAAGGTGAAATAGCTCTGCATCACCCAGGGATCTGCAATAAACAAATGGTTTCACTGAAGAGATTTCAAATGAAGGGACTATTTACAGAGGTGTGGGGTTGGTTAAGAAAACCAACAAGAGAATGGTGAAGCGACCAGGATCTAGCAAGAGCAAGAAGGAGGAACCATTTTATTGCATCCCACTGAAAACTGAAGCCATGGAAGAGAGGTCACTAGCAAAAAGCGATAGCCACACAGTACAGCCACTGCCAGACTGCTGGCTGGCAGGGAGCGAATGAGGGCTACAGATGCCCTGACCTCTTCTATCCTCTGGTCTCTAACCAGTGCCTCTGATTGGCCAAACTGTCAGGAATCCCAGGTGATACAGATGTAAAAGTCAGCCTTCCAGAGGGCAGAGCAGGACAGGAATGAGTAGAGAATAGATGGGGCAGGGGATGGGAGGGTGCCATTGGAGAACAAACAGCCCAAGCGCCTCCACTATAGGTACAAGGGGTGACGATGTCAGTTTAACACAGAAGTCACATTTGTATAGACATAACGTTTCCCAACACAGTTATGTTTTTCACCATCTAGTATTAAGAGTTAAATATACAGAAAATATGGATTGGTCAAAACCATAAGCATTAGAGAATTTATTCTTCAAAGGGAAATTATCTGAGATCAGTACTCCACATAACACCAATACTTAAAGGGTGGGCACAAGGATAGAAATCCATCATGAAGACTTAGGAGAAACAGAGACCAAATGATCCAAAGCCAAAGGACAAAAAGATTTAAAGACAGAGTGAGCAATAGCAAGGTAGCTCGGGCCTGTGTAGCTTTACCTTTCTTAATTTCAGTCATTTGAGCAACCCTAAATTTCATGAGAAGTAATGACTGGAAATCTTAGTGAGGGCACAAACTTGAGTTCTCTGCTAATGTGGAGAGCACATCACTTAGCAGGGAGCATCTACCTCTCTAAGTGGCTTCACTTTCTGCCACTTATTGTCAGGGACACATTAATTCTCAGTAAGAATCTGAGTCAGCAAAATTCTTTAGCTGCAATCCATTGCAAGTTACGATGACATTACATACTATAGTGATATCTAAGAATCTAGGGTGCATAATGTTCTTGGGGCATATTTCACCCCACTGTCAAGGGTCTACTATACCACAGAGGCAAAATGAGTATTAAAACTTTATTCACTGTATTTGGCAATTAGAAGTCATTGGAGACTTTGATATTGAAATGTTCTGAAACCTTGGCATGTAGGCCAATAGAAGGTAGGTTGGAGAGGTGAGAAGCAAAAGCTCAATTGTAGATGGTTATGAAATAAAAGGAGGTGAAGAAGTGAGGCAGGGAATGTCATACATCCTTTCAAGCAAGATATGAAGAGGAGTGACGTGGCTGTCACTTCTGGGTACAGAAGGCTTCATCAGGGTCTGATTAATGAGGAAAGAAAATGTGTAGGACAGAAGCATCTTACTAGAGATAACCCCCTCATAAATCTTGGAGACCTCGATAATTAGAGAATTGGAAAGGTAAGATGTGACATGAATGTGCCTAGATGTCATCTCCACGTGAGTCTGAGCCCTGTCTGTTTTGTTAACTATTGAATCACCAGAGCCACCCAGCACCGGTAGAATAGGTACTTTGTTCTTTTGTTCAGTGTGAGAGAGGAAAGTGGGATGATCTGAGGGGGGGCCCAGCTCTCAGACGTGAAGCAGGTCGGCTCATGGCAGAGCTAGAGTTGAAGCCCAAGTGGTTCCAGATAGATGTGGTCATCTTTATGAATGGGCATTCACCGTGAATGAGAGCATTCAGGAAGACAGCATAGCTGGGTTCCTCTAAATGGATTAACATCTCTCGTATCACTCGTGTCATTATCACATTTGTGGTGGTCGTGGAATGATACTAAACTAGAACATAGGACACCTGGGTCTTAGTCCTAGTTTTTCACTACCTGGTCATGTGGCCTTGGACAATTAATTCACTACATATTTATTGAGTATTTACTGTAAGTAAGCTACCATATCAAGCACTGCCTGTGGGACAATGAACAGGAGAGTCACCATGAAACTTAGGGGAGAAACCACAGTGTCTTAACAACTGAGTGGTAAATGTAGTATATCCTTTCAGGTGAGGCGCCATGGTACCCTCCTAGCTTCAGGGGAGGGTTCACAGAGGCAGCCATGATTAATCTGCGTTAGAGCTAGGCAGTCCCCTCCCCTCTCTGAACCATGGATTCTATTGTATAAGAATAAAATAAGGGAGGTTGTTAAAGCATCCCTTGGACCTTTATAATGTATGATCCAATTTTTCTATGATAAAACAGAGTTGGAAATAAAAAACCTTGAAATACTGTCCATAAAAACAATAAATGCTGCAGCTAAATTGCAAGGGCGGGGGGAAATGAACAACAGAAATGGGAGTCCTCACAAACAAGAGGAAGGGAGGAAGGGAGGGAGGGAGAGGGAGGGAGCACATTTTCTAGGACATAGAGGATTTTTGTTTATTTTTAACATAATACACCAAAAAATAAATACAATTATCCCAATTTCTGCCCACAGTTTTCAGCATTGTGCGGCCTTTATTTAATGATACATCCAAACACGTTCTCTGCCAATCCCTCTGTTGCTTAGGAACAGGCAGTCAAAAGCCTAAGTTCAGAGACTCCAACATCGTCATTAAAAGGCTTTGTGCATTGCTCAGGAAAATGCTAATTCTGTAAGTCTGATTGATACCCCTCTGTTAGCAAGTTTCAGTAATAAGATCCCAGATACTGCTCATTTGGCTAGTTCCCCTTTATGGGGCTCAGTGTGGCTTCTGTAAAAAATAAATTCATTAAAGACTGTCGGCCAGTGTCTAGGAGCATTTTATTCTGAAGAGCTCGTTTTTGCTCAACATACTCCATGTTCTTGTCTAATGAGGACAGGGAAATTATTTAACCGCTGCCTGTATTTACTTAGCATTTTCTGCCCTGTAAAGTCAGACTATTTCAAACTGCATAATTCCTCCACATCCTTTTAGTCACCGCTCGGTTTCATCATCCTGGACTTGTGCTTGAAGAGAAAAGGGACAGGAAACACTTCTTTTGTTGTAAGGTACACATATGACAGGTGCTGGTCCATAGTGTTAGGAAAACCAACTGCCTCAAGAGATTCCCCAGCGGTGTGATTGTTAGCGCCCTCAGCTCCCAAAACACTTTGTTCCCTGACTCACGTCTATGAAAACTATCCACTTAAGACTTAACCAAGGATCAGTGCTGCTGCCCCACATTGTTGGTCACTGCAGAACTGCAATAGCGCCCTGCCACCCCACAAGTCACCTGTTCCAGCCGTCATCACCTCTCTATGGCTTCGCTGCATCAGGCCTCTGCTGACAGTGCTGCTTCTCCCTGCTGGCTCTGTGCAGGGTGCCGGGAGAAAGCTCCCCTTCCACCGCAGGTTCCTCACTTCTTTCTCATTTTCTGGGGGTTGGCATCTAATGCTGCTGCTTCCTGCCTTCCACCCTCAAAGCAGAAATTTTGGGGAGATGAGACTACCTCCTCTTTCACTCGAGGGAATAGGTTCCCCTTCCATTGTGCTCAGAAACCTAGCTTCTTTCTCCCCCACCTGGGTAGAGATAGCTCTGCTTATGTTCAGGCAGCTTCATGCTTGATCCACATTGAGCCCTTTACAGCAGCAGCCATGAGAATGCTTCTTAGGGGCCTCTAACTACAGGGAACTTAACTGACCCAGAACCCCAACTGCCTGCTCTGAGATCCATCACCATGTCCACAACAAGGCCGTGCTTCCTGGGCCGCTACCAGGGGATGGCTGAGGAGACAGGGACACTAAGGCAGACCCAATCCTGGCAGACAAACGACTTCTCTAACGGGTAACTTTGGTTCAGAACTCCCCCAAATGCTTTGTCAACCAGTCCTTAGATCATAGGCGTGTCTGCGATGCTTCCATAGAACTGTCCTTCCCACAGTCCTTCACAGTCGGTCAGCTCCCCTTCCTCTCCCAGTGCTTTCTCCATTTCCTCTCACAGGCGGTTCCTCTAATATAACCCTGTCACTTGGCATCCTGTCTTGTAGCCTGCTTCTTACAGGACCTGAAATAACACATCCCCTCACCAATTTTCCTTCTCCTGTAGATGTGTAGCCTCCTGTTTGAGATCCTTGCTGTGACAGCTCACTGGCATTTTCACCTGTGAATCACCTGGGAAAGCTTTGCCTGATGATACTGAAGAGCTTTTCCATGTTTCCATTGTGAAGGAGTTGGCCTCTGACAAGCTGTCTCCCAGCCTCACATTAACTGCAGACTCAGGGCTGGGATACAACCAGAATGCTTGGTTGTCCCACTAACATTCACTTTTCCAAAGGTACTCTCCCCAAGCAGTGCAGAGCATGATGGCCCCCTGTACTAATGGCTTAGGCCAGCTATTGCCCAAGCAAGCTTTTGGAGTTTGTCTTGAGTGCTGTGGGTCTGAGGAGACTATTCCAGTCCTAAGCCATTCCAGATGGATTTTTTTCTAATCACTCCAGCCATCCTCTGCCACAAAATACTAGGTCTCCTCTCAAGTTCTTTCATGTTTCAGAGACCTTAAAGTGGGTTGGAGAGTGCTAAAGACATTGCAGATCAAACAAGCTCTCTGAGTTCTTCCCTCAAGGGTACTAAACCCTGAGTACCCTGAAATCAATCCATCTTTGAATGGTATTCTAAGTCCAACATCTTTTAGGAAGAAGCAAAGTCTTAAATGCACATTACTGACTAGCCATGAACCAAATTTGCTTGTAGGGTCAAAAATAGTGAAAGTGGGGAATATGGGAGATAGAGGAGTGACTACAACCATTTCTGCTGTCAATATTGGGTTTCCACACAATGTGTGTGTGTGTGTGTGTGTGTGTGTGTGAGAGAGAGAGAGAGAGAGAGAGAGAGAGAGAGAGAGAGAGAGAGAGAGAGAGGGTGTCTTATGGCCAGAATCTCAGATCCAAAAGAGAATTTGTAACCTGGAGGTCCATGCCTCTGAGTTGGAAACTATTTCAATGACAGCAGAAAGATGCATAGCTACTAATTTTTTTCTTGAGGCTTTGGAGATGTGAATTCTCTGCCTGGGGACAGCTTATCAGTACCTTACCAGATCCATGTAGAGGGGCTCAAAAAAAAATACAAGAAAAGGACAGGCAAAATTTATTTTCCCTCTTTTCATGGATGAAAATAGTGAGTGGTAGTAGACAAATTAATGCAAAACAAATTATAATCGCTAAAGACTAGAAGTATCATAGACATCTAGGAGACAATGTATAATGCTTAAAACCTGAAAGAAATGGCACTTTGAGAGGACACCAATAATGGTAAGAAAACACACATTTTACTCCACCAGGCTCTCTGTCCATTCCAGAATGCACATACAGAGGAGCAAGATTGCAGCGCAGAAAAAAACGCCCTTGTCTGAGGAGCCAAGACCAAGTGCCTCCATGGAGAAGAGAAGGTTGACCCTTTGGACAGGAGCTGAGCAGATGTGGCCTTGATATCTGCACTGCATTACAACTTC
>NW_017733007.1:109000-109910 GCF_001890085.2 Hipposideros armiger
TTTTTTCCTCTTTGTCTATTTCCCACTGCACTGAAAACTGAACCTGTCTCCAGTTCTATTTGGGCTTCACTGAGAGGCTGCAACTTGGCAAAACACAATGACACTACGCTGCAAATGGTTTGTAAAAACATCGATGGTCCCACGTGGGCGTCTGTACATCCACCATTTGAACCAGATTGTCTTGGCTCTGTTGGCAGTAAAATTGGAGCAGGCATGCAGTTATCACTAAAAGTCTTTTCATACTGAGACAATCAGATCCCCTGGTGCTCAGACATGGCATTCATTTTCTAACTCATTCATCATGTGAATGAAATGAGGGAATAATGGGATCTGTTCCTCATAGTGACCCCTCATTTAGTGAGGACATCACGTTCAGTTTTCTTTGGATGGAAAAAGAAAAATAAATAAGAGGCCTATCAGTCCTAACATCTGACAGTCCCAGCAACTCATAAGCCCTAATGTCATTCAGAAACCACATCACAACAGAAAAGCCCTTGGGAAAGTGGGAGAGTAAACCAAAACCTACCTGGTGATCCCTGGCAGGTACACCTTCAAAATCCTCCTCCTCGTTTTATCACTTTCTGGAAAAACCTTTTAGGTACATTTAAATGTTCCTAACTAAATTTGAATACAATTTCATACCCTTTAACTCCGTAAATCCACTTTCAAAAATTTATTCTGAAAAAAAATCAGAGATGTGCATAAATATATTCAAGGATATTCATTGCTGTGATAGTTAAAATAGCAAAAAATTGGAAACAATTCAAACTGCCAGCAAGTGTAGATTACTAAAATAAATTATAATATAGCATTCACCATAAACAATGTTTGTGAAGAACATTTCAATATAGGGAGAAATTCTCAAATATATCAAGTAAAAAAATCAGAATACAAAAATCATATATATACC
>NW_017733007.1:110738-139954 GCF_001890085.2 Hipposideros armiger
AGGCTCTTTAGACACCACTAGAGGTTTCCAAATGTTTTCAGACAGTGAAACCCATTTTCCAATGAAATTATGTGTGCTCTATTTCACCAATTCTGATGAACTATTTTACACATCTTAGATTCTGAAAATGTGAATTATCTTACAATTGCTGTCAGCCAGGAAGCAGTAGAGATGAAATTCTGGTGACCATTCTTGTGAAATTGGTATCAGTGGCTTGCAGGAAAATCTCAGAGGTGAGAGTGGAGTATTCTTTGAAGAAATACTGCACAGAGGATAATGGCCTGAAAAACATAGACACTGGAGATTCAGACTCGGGTATAAAGAAGTTTTAGGAACACTTTAACCAATTAATATTGTTTATGTGTATAAATAAGAGTTTTTTTCTTTAAGTATACAATTAAAAAATCCGTGTGATAAGAAAACATTGTGCCATAGTTACTTTGGCAGTTATTTTTCTCTTTCTTAGTAATATAATGCTGATGGTGCCTCTTGGCATCTTAAATTCAGTGCACCATGGTATAAGCCTGATACTCTGGGCTTGACTAACGAGGTGGAACTCTAAGCCCCACCACCGCCACACTGAACTTCAACAGGAATAACACCTCAGGGGTTTGATACCTCTTCTCCTCAACAGGTAGAGATTAGCAGCATGGGGGTCTCACTGCAAACTTGATAATTGAAATCATGTTTGGCAATCCCTGAAACACCTCTAAGGAAGCCAATATTTCATTGAGTACAAATTCGTGGTACTTGCATCTCCAAATTCCATTCCAAACTAGGTCCAGATGAGTTGGGAGTGAGGCAGGATATGCAAGCATTAAGGCATAGGTTTTAGAATCAGGCTCCTTTGGTTTCAAATCTCAGCTACCCACTTATTGCAAATGCAAGCTTAGAAGGATTATTTAAACTTTCTGTGCTTCTCTTCCTCCATCCATAAAATATAATAGCACTGATCTTATAGGGTTTAAAAGATTAAAAGCGAAATTTCATGACAAATACCAAATCTATCATAGGCCTTCAACAAAGGTTCCCTATTTTATTATGGGGGAGGGGTAAACTTAAAATTACAGGTTTACTCCTGAGACTTTGCCACCAATCCTCCAACAAAATATGATCTAGCATCTGTTCTCATCAATGACAGATATTTATTGAGGACTTGTTCTGTGAGAAGCACCCTCTGGGAGTTTATCATCTATTAGCAGGATGAGATACAGACAGCAGAAAAATAACTACAATACAGGACAGTAAATTATGAGTGGTGTGGAAAATAGCGTTTTAAATTTCTACACGAGAGAGTATTGCCTTTATCAAGGGTAGGTTGGGAGGCTTCACAGAGGAAGTACGGTTTGGAAATTCAGACTAGATGCTAGTCTGAAAAGCAAATGAATCACTGGAGTTTTGTGAACATAAGAGACATACTCAAGACCATGTTTTAGTGAACATTCTTTATAGGTCAAAAGGAATAAAGATCAGCTACTCTTCGGAGGAGAGCAAGGGGGAGTGGTGTCATTTTCCTGTGTATACACTTGTCAAGTGTATTTAGCAATAAGTCAGCTCAGAAAGGAAGCAAAATCTTCAACAAAGAGGATAAAAAGCCATTAGGGGAGTAGGTGAGGTGAAAGGAAATAGTTATCCCAAATAAGACTAATGAACTCAGATTGCAACAACAATAACAAAAAGATTTAGGTTCGAGTTACTTGTGGAAAGTTGAGGGTCGAACAGATTAATCCAGGCTATGGAAAAATTCGCTAACTGTGAAAATCTCTGACTATTTCAAGTTAGACCAATGACTCTATGGCAAGGACAGGAGTAATTAATTTGTGACTTCATGCTAAAGGGAGAGGTTGAAACGCTGGATTATATAAACTGCATCAATAACAGTGATATTCAAAAGAGCCACCATGGCCATTTGCTCCATGTTTACCAAAGACCCTGAACAATGGAATCTCATAATAAAGGATGCATTCGTCACCGAGTGGGAGAGAAATGATTCCAGGAACATGCCTTGATTTGTATTACTACTATCATAAAACTGTTAAAGGATTATGAATATTGATGTTTGTTCAGGGATTTCACATCATTGCATACAAGTGGCTTAAAATCTGCCTTCTGTGAAGCCCACCAAGCTGTTTGCATAACCCTAAGTGCATGGCAAAAGTTCAACTGGTAATTGTGATTTCAGATGTAGTTCGTATTAGTCACTCTCGCAGTGTCTAATCACAACAATTCATGGGAAACAATAAAAGACAGGCAAGTGTTTTCAGCCAACGGTTCCCTGAGACAATCTACTTGGGCATTCAATTTCATAGATCAAATAGGTTATTATAAATATACACACAAGGGTTTTATGGAGCCCATTAAACAAGCAAAATTATACAGCTGAGGGTTCTCAAATATGTTTGTTTAAACACTTTGCTGAAGATAGAAAAATTAGGTCAGACACAGATGGGAATTATTTAGGTTTCCTTTTAAACCTTCTGTAAATCATCACTGACTCTCTTGGCTGCCGCCAACCCCTTCTCCACATTTCTAGCTCAGGACACATCTGTTGTCATTTTCCTCATATTAATGTTTCTACATTTGGGGTCAGCGCTTCTCCCAATAGGAGCACAAGAGAAATAGTATTTCTGGAGAAAGTGGCAAATAGCTAATCAGAAAGATTGAATTTGGGCCGCTCCTACCTGATCCTGAAGCCAGCTGCCTAAACTAAGGAAGAACGACCATGAAGGGCAGAGTGACGCCTACAGCTCCGATTTCCATGGGATAGATCAAGGGAGAGACAATTTCACAGGTTACGGGGAAAATCCCAAGATCCCAGCAAGCAGGTGTCAGGGGTAATCCTGCACATTTGCCCCCAGTGAAGTTCTGTCAATTCAGAGCATATTCAGAGGCAGCCGGGCACCTGAGCATGACTGGCCTCCTCCAGGACAGCCCTTCATTATGAATGGTAACAGAGCATGAGCCAGACCCTGAAGGTTACATAAAACAAGGAGGCCTTCCTAGAAGTCAAGGTCATAGGACTACCTTTCAAAATTGACAACCATTGCCTTCAGGGACTACAGAGTTCCCATACGTGTTTCATCTGAAATTGCCCCCAAATTGTTTTCAGCCTTTGTTGGACATTGGAATCACATAAAGCTTTAAATAGTAGTGACGCCTGAATTCTACCAAAAAAAATTCTTATATAGTTGGTCTGAAATGCAATCTAGAAATTCAGATACTTAAAAGTGTCTCAAGACTAAGAACCACAAGCCTAGGATAGAATAATAGGAAACGGTGGGCATGCAGCTTGCTTAGGGATACAAATCATGCTTAAAAGCATTCAAATGCTCATGGATGAAAAGAATTAATGTTTCTGTATTAAATGTCTGTATTCCTAAAGCAATTTATAGATTTAGTGCAATCCCTATCAAAACCCCAATGTCATTTTTCAGAGAAATAGAACCCAAAACCCTCAAATTTGTATGAAAACAAAAAAGAATCCAAATAGTCAAAGCAATCCTGAGAAAAAAGAACAAAGCCCGAGGTATCATGCTCTCTTGTTCAAGCTATACTACAAAGTTACATTAATCAAAACAGAACAGAACTGGCAGGAAAATAGAAACAGAAATCAATGGAACAGAATTGAGAGCCCAGAAATAAACCCACACTTATATGGGCAACTAGTTTTACACAAAAGAGCCAAGAATATACAATGTAGACAAGAAAGTTTCTTCAGTAAATGGTGTTGGAAAGACTGGACAGAAGAAGGAGGAGAAAAATAAAAAATATGAATAATACAATGGTAATAACTACATATCTATCCACAATTACTTACAATGTAGATGGGTTAAATGTTCGAATCAAAAGACATAGGAGGGCTGGATGGATAAGAAAACAAGACCCATACATTGCTGCATATAAGAGGCTCGCTTCAGATTGAAAGACACACACAGGCTGAAAGTAAAGACATGGAAAAAGATATTTCATGAAAATGGAAACAAAGCAAAACAAAAAAGCTGGGATAACAATACTTATACCAGACAAAATAGGCTTTAAAACAAAGACTATCACAAGAGACAAAGAAGGACCTAGTAATCCCATTACTGGGTATTTACCTGAAGAACCAAAAACAATACTTCAAGAGGACATGTGCATCTATATGTTCATTGCAGCTTTATTTACAATGGCCAAGATGTGGAGGCAGCCTGGGATGAATGGATAAAGTCATCCAGTCAGTGGATGAATGGATAAAGAGGAGGTGGTACATATATACAATGGAATATTGCTTGGCCACAGAAGGGAATGGGTTCTTGCCATCTTTGTAGCCACATGGCTAGACCTTGGAAGGTATTATGCTGAGTGAAGTATGTCAGACAGAGAAAGACAGATACAATGTAATTGCACTTGCATGTGGAATCTAGCCATGAGCTACCTGGTAGGAGATACAAAGCTATATGTGGTTGGCTGCTGCCTGTGCTGGACCTGGAGGTATGTGGGGGTGGCCTCACTGTGAGCCGAGGGTGGCTGCCACTAGTATTGGGCCTGAGGCAGCTTAGCAAAAGGCCCAGGGCCCCTTAGGCCTATTGCCACCTGCTGGCTGCCTGTAAGGCTAAGCCGTTGAAAGAGCCTCCATCTGGTTTACCCAGTGTTGAGGGTGACTTCAGAGATGTAGCAGCAGCTGCGGGGGATGGGGCGGGGGGGGTGTTCCAGGGAGTCACGAGGCGTGGCCAGTGGTTTTTACAAATTTAATGTAGATTCAGATCTTGTGTTAGTGCCTGGCCTGTAACCACTTCACAAATGCCCTGAGAACACCACAGCCAGCCACCACTTGCCTCGTGCTCACAGGTCCCTGAGAGCTGCCCAAGAGTGGCTGTGGCACAAGCCGTGGCTTAATGCACACCGCCAAACATTCCATGGGCAGACTTGGGCCATCCGCTGCTGTAAAATGCTTCTGCTGTTTTGGGAGCAGGGCCAGCCACTCAGTAGTTGAGAATGCCCCCAGTGATGCAGTACTAGTTTTGCAGGGTGGGGTCCCAGGGTGTCACCAAGGTGGTGTCCACATGCAGATTTTACCAGACCAATGCACTATCAGATTTGGCCCTTTGGGATAGGGTTCAACATAGCAAATATGGTGCCTTCCTATAGGCTACATTTGAGGCAGGCTCCTCACAGGCATAATGGCTGCTGTCCCTCCAGCCCTTGCCCCGATGCCATACAATTCAGTCTTTCTCTGTATGTCTCTGGTGCCTCTCAGGTTCCTGCCCCTCCACCAAAGACCAGGTGAGTGCGAGTGAGTGAGTCTGTGTGTGGGCCCTTAATAAAGGCATCTGTGTTTCCAGCCACCATCCATCTCACTGGGACAGGCAGAGAGAGGCCTCACTGCCAGATGTTGTGGGAACTCCTCTTCCTGGCACAGGACTCCTGGGCTAGGGAGCCTGGTGTGGGGATGAGACGCTTCTCTCTTCCAGGGGGACCTCTGCCACCGAGGTGTCCCTCCCAGTGTTCAAACACCATCTGAGTTTGGGGTCAACCTGTTTCGCATTTCCACCCCTCCTACCAGTCTCAATGTGGCCTCTTCTTTATATCCTTAGTTATAGGGGTTCTGTTCAGCAAGTCTTCAGGTGATATTTGAGGTTGATTGTTCTATAATTTATTTGTAATTTTGGAGTATCCTGGGTTTCAGTAGGCATAGCATTTATCTAATACACCATCTTGGACCCTAGCCCATTTATTTACTTTCTATTCTTCAGTTTTTGTCTGTATTACCTAAATAATAATACCAGCTCATAGAGTTGTAAAGTGTTTAACTCAGTAAGTACTTTTATCAATGTTACTTATATATATTACATTTATTTACAAACTAAAGAAGCCACTAAATAATACTGATGGTTTCTAGAATGTGTTAGATAGAGAGCTAATGAAAATAACTGCTATGTATTGGGTCTTACTAAGACATAGTCCTCAAAGCTTTAAATGCATTAATTCATTAAATCCTCACAACAGTCCTATGATACAGGTACTGTTATTTTTCCCATTGTTATAGAGAAGAAACTGAGACTTTAAAAAGACAATAAGAATTGCCCACAGTCACTCAGACAGCAGCACAACTGGGGGTCAAGCAGAAAATAGAGATTTAAACACTTTGCATGTACATGAGCCTTATTCCAAAGGAAATATAGATGAGAATATCTTCAGAAATCTTTTCCTACATTTGTCTTCTTTGTTATCCTGATACTTTCTTAAAAGTAAACTCATATTTTGCTAATATTGTTGTATCAAATATTAGCCTATTTTTGCTCCTAAAAATATTCCTTCCAAATGTATGAATTTATAAGAGGTGGTAAACCAGCAATCAATCATAATCATGCATTTATCCATGCTAAAAACATTTTTTATATTTGAGATTAATGGAATGTCAGTTCACTTCTTGAAAATATCAATTCATTCAGTTACACCTATTGATTTTAAAGAAAGTTAGAACCAATTTTACTTAATTTGTTGTAGAATGTAATTAGAGTTCAAATGGGCATAGAGATTAAACAAGAGATTATTAAAACATGAGTTATAACCTGTAACTTGAGTCAAATGCAAGTCATTCTTTATATAGCTATTTTTCATTACTTGAACTCTTTAGAAGTTTTCTATTACTCTTCCTGTAAAGTATACCAATTCCCATTCTAAGACATTAGGCATAGTTTAAAAAGTTGAAACTGCAATAACATTTTTTGGGGGTGGGGGGAGTGTTATTATTTTGCAAAGTTCAAGCTTTTTGGCTCATGCCTCCTTTGTAAGAAAAACAATTACTATTTATTGAGCATGTGTTAGATGCCAGACGCTGGTACATAAAATCTCACTTATTCAACCTAACAGATCTATTTAACTCATGTTACATATAGAGGAATTGAGGGATAAAGTATAAGTAATGTGCCCAAGGCTACCCAGCTATGTTCATTATAGGACTCACTGGTTGTGTTTCCCCAGTAGTTCCATCAGCCCTATCCAGTTCTCAACTACAGTGTTCTTCCACCCATCTGGAAATCATCAAGACATGTAAAAATAGAACTGTCTGAAAAAAATAGAACTGAATATTTAGAGAAATGTTATGAAAGATTAGAAACATGGCAATGGTTTGCATTGTATTCTAGACTAGCGGTTCATCAACTTTAGTACACATGAAAATCATATGCAAATGTGACTTAATATGCAGATTCCTAGGTACCACCACTAACATCCCAAGATTCTAATCTAGTTGTGGGTAAAGCCAGAGAATCTGAATTTGCAGCAACCACCTCAGGAGATTCTGATACAAGTAATTTTCAGATTCCACTTTAAAACCTAGCATTCTAGATTCCCCCCCCAAAAAATGTCACTCACAGAGTCAGAAGCACAGAGAATTCACATTTGACACACCTCCTCTGTTCCAAGCACATGGCAATAATTAATAAAATGTAATGGGTTTAAAATAGCCAAGCTCAAAAACAATATAAATACCTCTGTAAGGCAGAAATTGAATCTCTATGGAGCAAAGCAGTTAGCATGAAATGAAACACTGGGCTCACTGCTCCCAGAGGCAGACATTAGTAATCGGGAGCTGCACTGTTATGAAGAACGGAAAGAGTAATACCAGACAAAATAGAATCTGATGCAGGTCATTAATAGGAGTGCAGACAGACAATATGATATAATAGGAAAAATTCCCTAAAGATATATATTAATCATAAATTTATATGTGCTTAATAGCCAAGCCTCAAAAAAAAAAAGCTGACAGAAATACATGTAAAAAATGAAAGAACCACAATTATAATGGGAGTTTTAAACACATCTCTATAAGAAATCAGTGGATCACATAAGGGAAAAAAAACAGTGTAAGTCTAAAGATTTGACCACAAAATTTTTTATCTAGCAGATATAAAGATTTTATAGAGAATAAATAGAAACTATACATTCTTTTCATAAATAGAGAATGCAGGACATTTATAAAAAATGACCATGTGATAAACCACAATGGCAGCCTCAACAAAATTTCAATCACTAGTATCTTTATCTTATTTTCTGATAACATCTAATTTAATGCTAGAAAGTAATAACAAGGTAATAAAAGCATACATTTATAAATTTTAAAAGGCACTAAATATAAATTGTGCTAAAGAGAAAATGGCAATAAAATTATGAAACATTTAAATGTGAATAATAACAAAAGTACTACATAAAAGTAATGGTATATATAGTTAAAGGGATAACTAGAAGCAATTTTATAGCTTTAAATGCATTATATAAAAAGGAAATATAAGAAAAATAAGCCAAGTTTTTAATTTAATGAGTTGTAAAGAGAATAACAGACTAACCCAAAAAATAAAATATGCAAAAAGGAATAATGGAGATTAACAGAAATTAATGAAATAGAAAAGGCAACAGCAGAGAATGAAAAATCAAAAGCTGGTATTTTTGAAAAAAGATTCTAGCAAAAATGGATTTAAAAGGAAAAAGAGCAATGGAAATAAAGAGGAAGGGAGAAAATAAGAGAGAAAAGGCACAAATAAAAATATTAGAAATGAAAAGGGTGACATAATTAGAAATAATGTTTGGATTTGATATTCACAAGTGAAAATAGACTCATAGATACAGAAAACAAACTGATGGTTAATAGATAGGAGGGGGTTGGGGGATGGGTGAGAAAGGTGAAGAGGTTAGGCAGTATAAACGACAAAATAGTCACTGGGATGTGAAATACAGTATGGGGAATATAGTCAATAATGTAAAAATTATGTATGGTGTCAGATGGGTACTAGACTTACTGGGGGGATCACTTCATAAATTATATAAATATGTAACCACTGTTATACACCTGAAACTAATATAAAATAATATTGAATGTCAACTATAACTATATATATGTTGTGTGTGTGTGTGTGTTTGTGTGTGTGTGTGTAGTCACAGGGTGTAAAAAGCAGCATAGAGAATATAGTCAATGGTATTATAATAGCCATGTACAGTCAGATGGGTAGTAGACTTGTTGTGGTTATCACTTTGTGAGGTGTAAAAAGTCTAATAATTATCCTGTTTTGTACACCTGAAACTAAAAAATAAATAAATAAATAAATAAATAAGTAAATAAATACCACAAGTGAAATCTATAAATAGATTTATGCTAATAAATTTGAAAATGTATATATAGTAAACCACTTTCCAGAAAATTTACTTAAGAGAAATTAGGATACCTAAATATACATCAATAGCTATTAAGGAATTTGAATGGACAATCAAAAGACTTATAGATGGTTTTATAAGTTTTCCAAACCATCTTATTAAAGAAATAACCTTTTTATTATGTACACTGTTTTAGGTATTAGAATAAGAGGGAAGACTAACTCAGCACATTTTATGAGAGTTGCATAGTTCACCCAAATCAGACTAGGGAAGTACAACAAAAAGAAATTTTAGGCCAATGATTACAGAAAAAAAGAAACCTAAATAAACAGTAGCAAATCAAATGTAGCAGGTTATTTTTTAAATGCACATAAGCAAATAGAGTTTATCCCAGAAATTAAAGGATGATTTGACATCACCAAAGCTATTAACCTGATACTCAACATCAATAGAGTCTCAAGGAAATTAATTACATCTCAATGAATGCAGAAAACCATTTACTAAAATTCAACATCTATTCATGAAAATATTCTTAGGAAACAAAGAATAGAAGGAAACTTCATTAACCTGATCCTGATAGAGTATTTAACAAAGTTATAACAAATATTATGCTATTTTATAGCACATTTTAGCAATATTCCCTCAAAGACAGTATCAGAACAATAATATTCTCTATCACTTCTTGTTAATAAAAATGAGAGACTAGAATTAGAGTAAGAAACAAACCTAACTCTATTTGAAGATAATATTGTTATAGTATACATAGAAATTCAAGAGAAACTATGAACAGAATATTAGAAGTATCAATACAGACTAACAAGGTTTTTTAATATAAGATCAATGCATCAAAACCATTAGCATTCCCATATGCCAGTAATAACCAAATAGAAAATATAATAGAAAAATGCATCCTGTTCACTAAAGCAATAAAATATATAAGGTATCTAAAATGAATTTAACAAAAATTATATAAGTTCTTCATAAGAAAAATAAAAAACTGTATTTAAGGACATAAAAGAAGACAAAAATGAAAAGATATACTAACTAGATGAATGGAAGACTCGCTATCATTAAAATGTCAATAAACCATCATTGCCCTCTAAGACTTATTAAAAGTAAAAGGAATACAATTATATAGTATTGCTACAGAAATAGACACATAGACAAACAACACAAAATCTGAGCAACAGATTTACATATATATGTACACAATATGTAACAGAGGTGGCAATCCAAGTTGATGGAAAACTAATAACTATTCATTAAATGGTGCTACAGAAATTTGTTCTCTTTAGGGAAAAAGTAAAACTAGGTGCCAGAGAAAAAAATAAAACTAGTTTGCAAAAATTACAAAAATAATTTTAAGGAGGTTAAAGAATGCTTAAGATTGGCCCGTGGAGTGGCACGCTGGTTAAGAGTGACGCTGCGTCCTCTACAGCTAATATGGTGAATAACAGCTTGACCTGGAGCTGGGCTGCCTTGAGTCGCCAGCAATGGTGTGGGCTGCTGCCCCTGTTGCAGTGGGCTGCCGCTAGCTACTGTGAATGGCCGGCAGCCAGCGTGAGCTGCCATGAGCCACCGGTGAGCTGCCGTCCAAGGGCCGGAGACCAATCTGCCTCAGCTGGGAAGAGCGCAATGATCACAATACCAACATGAGCCAGTGAAGCGACGTCCTCCACAACTAGACTGAAGAACAAAAGGACAGCAACTTGTCTGTTCCCCTTCCCCGATTCCCCAATGCTGTTCCCCTTCCCCAATTCCCCAATAAAAACTTAAAAAAAAAAAGAATGCTTAAGATCTACTCTCAGCAAATTTCAACTATGCAGTGCTGTATGATTAACTATAGTCATTATGCTGTACATTAGATCATCAGAATTTATTGTATAACTAAAAGTTTGTACCATTTGTTCTATATCTTCCCATTTCCCCTTCACCCCATCTCCTGGCAACCATCATTCTATTCTCTGTTTTTAAGAAATTGGCTATTTTTTTTAATTCCACATATAAGTGATATTATATAGTATTTGTCTTTCTTCATCTAGTTTATTTCACTTAGCATAATTGCCTCAGGTTCATTCATGTTGTGCAAAATGGCAGAATTTCTGTCTTTTGATATGGTTGAATAATTTCCTATTGTGTATGTGTATATATATATATATATATATATATATGTATTCCTCAATAGAGTTATTTATTATATTATCGGTGACTTCAATTCCTCTGATATTCTGGGGCTGTTTATTCTAACCTATTGAAGCAAAAATTCTTGAACCCACCCCACTAAAACCACTCTTGTAAAAGCCAGCAGCGATCTCCAAATTTCCAAAGCTCCTTCTCCCTCCTCATCTTACTTGACCTGTCAGCTGCATTCAACAAAGCTGATCACTCCTCTACTATGAAACGTTGTCTTCATCTGGCTTCCAGACAATATATCCTCAAGATCTTCCTCCTTCCACACCAGCCATTCTTCTTCATTGACTCACCCTCATCTCCTTGATATTTTATGTTGGAGTTTCACAGGGCTCGGTCCTTATACCTGTTCTCTTCTTTTTCTATATCCACTCAATCCGGACTCATGATTTGAACTACCAGAGACATACTATCACTCCCAAATGTATGCCTTACTTGAACTTCAAACTTGCGTATGCAACTGCCTACATGATATCTCCATTTGGCTATCTGAAGGCATCTCAAAGTTTAACATATGCAAACTAAACTCTTGATCTCCCGCAAAAATCTGACCTCCCCACCGTTTTCCTTACATTCCAACTCCATCTTTCCCATTTCAATGGTCGTCTTCTCTTTCATCATAGTCTACATGAAATCCATCATAAAATCTTATTGGCTCATCCTCAATACATATTCAAAATTTAACCACTACTCACTCCTCTATTGTACCTCTCTGATCTAAGCCCTCAGCATGTCTTAGCTAGACTATTGAACAGCTGTCTAAATTGTGTTCTTGCTTCTACCTCTGTCCACTTACAAGGTCGAACAATTAAGTTTGTGAACCCATCCTAGAAAAAGTGCTACATACCTCATTGCTGAATATCACTATGATCACCTTCAAAGTACTCCCCTTGGGAAGCTATACACAGACATCATCACCTAGTCTACCTTTCAAAGCAATTTTGGAACTCTTTTTCTAGAATGACCATCAGAGCTGTTGTCATATTACCCTTGATATCCTGAATGTCATCAAAATGTCTTCCTTTCAATATTTCCTTTATCTTCGGGTAAAGAAAGAAGTCACTGGATGCCAGATCAGGTGAGTAGGGAGGGGTTTCAATACAGTTATTTGTTTACTGGCTGAAAACTCCCTCAGAGACAGTGCTGTGTGAGCTGGTGCACTGTCGTAATGCAAGAGCCATGAGCTGGTGAAAAGTTCAGGTCATCTAACTTTTTCACGCAGCCTTTTCAGCACTTCCAAATAGTAAAGTTAGTTAACTGTTTGTCCAGTTGTTACAAATTCATAATGAATAATCTCTCTGATAGCAAAAAAATGTTGACAACATTGTTGCAACAAGTTCACAAACAATTGTCAGACCTTCATATTGTCTGTTCTCAAATCAGCAACCAGAGGAATCTTGTTCAAAGACAGGATGGTTTTGAGCCTCTGCTCAAATGACATTCTATCTCAGAGAAAATGCTTCACCATCACAATGACCTACAAAGTAGATGTCAACTGTAACAAATTATTTTCTTAAATACACATACATACTGCTATTTGGGATATTTCACAATAAGAAATAAGTCAGGTCCCTATTCCTTCTCTGACCTCTGCTCTTATTCTCCCCTCATTTACTCCTCTCCAATCACATTGGCCCTCTTGCTAATCCTTGATCCTACCAAAAACAATTTCTCCTTGGGCCTTTTGCACCTGCTGTTCCCTTTAGCTGAAATGCTTTTGCCCCAGAGAGCCATATGACTTAGTGTCTTACTTCTTCCAGGATATTATTCATATATCACCTTCTCAGTGAGTGTTTGCCTGATCAGCTTCTAAAAACTCATAACATCTCCCCATCCTCTAGTACTGTCTATCTTCCTTTCATGTTTCATTTTTCTCTGTAACACTTACCACTTATCTGACATACTGTACCCTTTAATTATATTTTTATTATGATCTGCCCTCCTACTAGAATATATAGCCTCTATAAAAATATGGATTTTTGTCTGTTTCATTGACTACTGTATCCCCAATTCCTAGTACATTAGATATTCAATAACTATTTGTTTAATGAATGAATGCACAGATAAATAGCATGATTTTTAACAGCAAAATAATTGAAAATGGTTTAAATGACCGACAACAGAAGACTAGGTAAATACAGTATAGCACAATAACACAATCTCAAAAACATATTGTTGAGGGGTTGGGGAGGAAGAAAGCACAATAGGGTGTGGTTCCAGTTATAAAGCTGAAACCATGCAAAATAGCACTTACTTCATTTATGGCTAAATACATACACAGTAATAGAATAAAATCTTACATAGGTAGTGTAAAAAGAGAACCTTGACTCTGGGATAGAAGAAGAATATGATGGGAAAACTAAACAGGGGATTTCATTTCTTATGTTATTGTTTTCTGAAGTATGCATACATACTGCATACAACATTTAAAATATTTAACAATAAGAAATATGTCCAGGGCCTACCGAGTGGCTCAATTGGTTAAGAGCTTGCTCAAGAGTGCAAGCTCTGAGCAACAGGGTTGCCGGTTCAATTCCCACATAGGCCAGTGAGCTGCACACAAGCTGAGCTGCCACTGAGCTGCCAACAGGTGGCAGGATGGCTCGCTCAGCTGGTGAGAGCACGTGCTCCTAACAACAAAGTTGCCAGTTCCACTTCCACATGGGATGGTGGGCTATGCCCAACCACAACAAATTGAACACAGCACTTTGAGCTGAGCGGCAGGACTGGACTTGGAGCTGAGCTAGCTGCACCCTCCACAACTAAGATTGAAGGACAACATCTTGGCTGTTCCTCTTCTCCTATTCCCCAACACTATTTCCCTCTCCCAATTCCCCAACACTGTTCCCCTCCCCCAATTCTCCAACACTGTTCCCCTCCCCCAATTCCCCAATAAAATCTTAAAACAAACAAACAAAAGAGAAATATGTCCTTTATTTGTCTTAAAACCATGAGGAGCATATCTCTGTATGTGCTCCTTATTGTCAGTGTTTCTGAAAGTATTAGTAAATTGGAGAACTTGTATGAAAAGATTTTCAGATAGAGCCGTAAGATCAAATCCAATCTGTGACTTGACTCAGTTCAGAAACTGCATTGATTGTACATCAGTGGGCTGAGTGCAAATCACATCAAATGTGTTAGGGATTCCAAACATTCCTTCTAGTATGACATTAATCAATCTCTAGTGATCCTTTGGCCAACTAGCCTAGATCTTCAGTTTCATGCCCAACTCTTCTTCTATCACTCACAGTCAGTTTGTGCTGTAAGTTAGTATAAAACTTCCAGATACTCTCATCACACACCCTGCTGGGGCTTTGATGTGTTTTCAGCATGCAATTTCCAAAGAAATTATAATTTCTTTAAATACATGATTCTATCTCTAAAGCTTGTAAACTCGAAATTTAACCAAATTATTAGTTACATAAAGTTGGATGTCTCAATTTGTGTTATATAGGCTACAAAAATCAGTAGAAAATGCCAAAGTGCCTTCTTATTCTGGATAGAATAAAACTGCTGTTTTTTAGGATTTCCATCAGCTCTTTTTTTTCAATTACAGTTGACATTCAATATTATTTTATATTAGTTTCAGGTGTACAACATAGTGGTTACACATTTATATCATTTACAAAGTGATCTTGCAATTAATCTAGTGCCCACCTGACACTATACATAGTTATTACAATATTAATGACTATATTCCCTATGCTGTACTTTACATCCACATGACTATTTTGTAACTACCAATTTTTACTTCTTAACCCCTTCATCCATCAGTTCTTTTTTATATATTAAATGTAATCTAAGAATTAATAGCATCTACTCTTAAAATTTAATAGAGCTTATTTTGAACTAACCTCTATAAGTTATAAAGGGAGCTCATATTCTATTTTTATAGGACATCTCTCACCCTACCACTTTCATAAGGAAAGCACTGTGAGGGTACAAACAAATTAATTCAGTATTTATTGGAAAACAAACACTTAAATCCATAAATATTTAATAGGCTCAATATTACTTTGAAAGAAAGCTTTCCTACTCGCCTAGGTGAGGAAACTGTCATTCCAAATCAGTTACCCTCATCCCCATCCACCACCTTTCTTAGAGCTTTGTCCTGTGTTTAATTCACCTTTGTCATTTCAGCAATAAGGGCCAGGTCCATTAATGGGTACTTCTTTACCTAAATGGTTCTTGCCAAATGAATGAGAAATAAATGTATATTAATTGATTTTAAAATGCCTAATTGAAATAAGTACTTACAAATTTGTTTTTGAAAATTGACAGTGCTTTGAAGAAAAACTATCATACCTTCATTCCTTTGCACCTAGTCCCAATTGAATTTGTAGCCTCCCTGAACCACGATGTGACCTAAAATAAGAAACCTTGTACATGGCATCTATATTGTAACCTAAAGGTAGGGAATCCATATCTAAATGGCAAATGCACCAACATCAATGGTCCACCCAACTAACTCTTCTATTGTAGGTGTCAAATTCTGACACATGGTTGACAGGTGGCTTATGTATATGGCTGGCTCTGCTCTTTAGCAAGGTGCAGAAGTCACAGCTGCTATTATGCATTTATGTAGATTTGGAATTTAGAAATTAAAAAATAAGTAATAGTGTCCTTTATGATATTGCTGTGGAACAATAATTGACATGATTTGGTCCATTCTACTTAAAAGAGAACCTAAAAGAAAACATTCACTTTGGGGTTCTGGTCATCCATAGGCAACAAAGTAAGCATATAAGCATATTATTGTAATTTATAATGTAAAAAATAAACACCATACCCTTACTTTCTCTCCTTTCCCCTCTCCAAAAATATTATACATTGGTAGGAAAGCTTTGTTTGGGAAGGATTTTGAAATGCACTCAGCGTGCTGCCAAGGGCTTTCCAGAATTTAACTGCAATGGGCAGGAGACCTCAATTGTGCTTATTACACAAACATCTGCATTACCATTGAACAATTATTTTTTTTAAGTTTATTGGGGTGACAATGGTTAGTAAAATTACATATGTTTCAGGCGTACAATTCTGTAATACATCATCTATGTATCACATTGTGTGTTCACCACCCAGAGTCAGATCTCCTTCCATCACCATATATTTGACCCCCTTTACCCTCATCCACCACCTCCTCCCGCCTTGTAACCACTAAACCATTATCTGTGTCTATAACTTTTTGTTTCTTTATTTGTTTGTCTTGACAGTTGAACAATTATTTAGCATTTACTGTTTATCAGATATTTTGCCAGCCCTGGAGATAGTGAGATGAATAAGATGCTGGCACTAGCCTCAAAGATGTTTAGTCCAAGGATGTCTACTAAGATAAGTAGACAGGCAACTACAATACAAATAATCAAAACCACACAAGAGAATGCTAAGAGAATCTAACTTCTCCAAGCCCCAAGAAGGGTACCTAATTTGGGCTCAAACAAGCAATCCAAGAAAGCTTTCCAGAAGTTACACCACAGCAAGTCATTCAGAATAAATTAGAATTTGTGGCATGAGGATGAGATGAGGAAAGGAACCGCTAGCAAAACAACTGCATGTGCAGAGAAGCACAGACACATAGACTCACATGGAGGATCCATGCAGAAGTGTAGAGAGAATGTGGAGCTTTGTCCTGAAGGCAGTGGGATCCTTTGAAGCACTCTAAACAAGGAAGTGAAGCAATCATTCATACACATGCTTCAGGAAGATCACTATGACAGCAGTGTGGAAAACGCATCAGAGAGGGCCATAGGAAAGGCGGGAAGAGAGTAATGTGGCTAGCACTCTACAAAATGTCAGCTGTCCATCACATCAGAAAACATGTCAGACTAATTTGGCAGTAAGCTCTACTTGACTAGCAAGAGGGAAATATTTCAGATGTTGCTGGAACATCATTATAACTCTATTCTCTGTGAAAATAATAACGGAATAAGACATTACCATGTAATGTCTTTAATCTCACAACCATCTGCATGGTAGAGCTTGGCCCCCACTTTACAGTTGAGCCAACAAAATTAGAAACATTAAGTAAATTACCTCAAGTCACAGAGCTACTAAATCCTGGAATCGTGATCCAAACCCAGGTTGTATGGCTTCAAAACCCACACTCTTTCTATTGCACGATGATTTCTTATAGATCTTCCATCTCAGGATGCTTATGACTGAAGTCTCTAGAAGACCATTAAATTGTGGTCTTTTGGAAAATATTCCAATATATTTATTATCGACATTTCTCAATTGTGTTATTATTTTAACCATCCATCTATTAATGTTTAAAACATTACTCAGAGTAAATATGCTAGAAAGAAACTGGCCCCTGAAGGGCCAATCTGGACTACATGGGGTTATTCTCAAAGCTAATACGACTTCTCAGAAAGGAATACTAACACTAAATTATGCTAAAAGTATTTTTGACTCTTACTAAATGATGTATACAGAAAAGCTAGTTTAAAATAGTCACAGATTTAAGGGGGGAGAGGAAAGATACCTCAATGGCATCACCCTGGCTTAAATCACCTAACTAGTCATGCAAAATGCAACCTATATACAATGGATGAGTATTTCTGGCTATCATAACCTTAGCTTTTCCATTATCTGACTTTTATGAGTTTAAATTTGTAGTCTTAAAGGTTGCTCCACTCAAGGATTTTTGCATTTAATTAAACACAGCAAAAGAGAAAAATCACATTTTTCAAAACAAGTGTTCATCATCTTAAATCTAGCAATAAAAAAGATGAGTCATCACTATTCCCAGAGGAAAGCTTTCAACTTTCCTTGCTACTACACTATTACTTTTTTTACAGCCAATATAAGATCTGCCAAAAACATGTGGATTCAACATCTATAAAAGGCAATTATTTTCCTTGTTTTCAAGCTTTCATATGTTATTCTGTCATAGAGTGCAAAATCAAATATCCTAGCTAGAATTTATCAATTAAGACTTTAAGTGATATATTTTTTTACTGTTATCATAACATATTAATTTTTCTCTTTAAAATCCCAAGGACACAATAACTTCTCTACAACTTAAGCTGGATATCTTCAAGTCTTATGAAGTACCCCAGACACCAATATGACAACCCAAAGAAGCAAAGGCATTTTCTTCCTAAAACTCAGTGGGGAGGCCGGTCATGTGGTGTGTTGGTTAAGAGTTGGCTTGGGAGCACCGGCTCTGAGCATCAGGGCCCGGGTTCAGATCCCACATGAGGGCCAGTGATGCTGCGCCCTCTACAGCTAAGATAGTGAATAACAGCTCGAACTGGAGCTGGGCTGCCATGAGACCCCGGCAACAGCGTAGGCTGCAGTGGGGTTGGCTGGCAGCGGGCGTGAGCTTTTGTGAGCTGCCATGAGCCAGGCGTAGGCTGCAGTGGGTCTGGCCAGCAGTGGGCGTGAGCTTTTGTGAGCTGCTGTGAGCCACCATGAGTGGCCATCCAATGGCCGGTGAATGACTGCCTCTCCCAGGAAGAGTGCAATGATAATACCAGCATAGGCCAGTGAAGCAACGTCCTCCACAACTAGACTGAAGAATCAAAGGACAGCAACTTGTCTGCTCCCCTTCCCCAATTCCCCAACGCTGTTCCCTTTCCCAATTCCCCCAGTAAAATCTTAAAAAACAAAAACAAAAGAAAACAAAAAAGAAAACACAAAAAAATGGAGTGGGGAAAGGTATCCTTTGAATACGTTAAAGACCAGAATTCGCATATAATGGCCATCTCATGGAAGCGTTTAAATCTACAATGCATACTTTTCAGTTTTCATTAAAGCATCTACTCAACTGGAATGTAGATATTGTAGCCTTAAATTTTTTTATTAGTTTCAGGTGTACAAAACAATGCAATAGTTATCCTTTTCACCCCTCAAAAAGTGAGAACCCCCTCTCCCATCCTTAGCCCCCCCACCCTGATATCATACATATCTATTACAATTCCATTCCCACACTATACTCCACATCCCATGACTACATATGTATTAAATTATAGCTGACATATAATATTATTCAGTGGCAGCTTCAGATGTATAGTGCAATGGTCAGGCCTCTACACTGTCCATGAAGTGGTCTCCCTAATAAGACATGAGTCCTTCTGGCCCCCTAAAAAATATTTACAATATTATTGATTATATTCCCCAAACTGTCTTTTCTATCGCTGAGGCATTATTGTAGTTACCAATTTATGTTGTCTCATCCCTTCCCCTTCTCCCTCATCCCCACCCCCTCCCAACTAGCAATCATCAGTTTTTCCTCTGTGTCTCTGAGACTATTTCTGTTTACATTGCTCATTTATTCAGTTCTTTAGATTCCACATGTAAGTGAGGTCATATGGTATTTGTCTTTTTCTGACCGACTTATTTCACTTAGCATAATATGCTCTAGGTCCATCCATATCATTGCAAATACTATGATTTCTTTCTTCTTTATAGCTGAGTAATGCTCCAGTGTGTAAATGTACCACAGTTTCTTAATCCAGTCATCCACCGATGGGCATTTCAATTGTTTCCAAGTCTTAGCTATTGTGAATAGTGCTGCAATGAACATAAGGGTGCATATATTTTTTCAAATTAGTGTCTTGGGTTTTTCAGGATAAATACCTAGGAGTGGAATTGCTGAGTCATAAGGTAGTTCCATTTCCAGTTTTTTGAGATACCGCCATACTGATTTCCATAGTGACTGCACCAATCTGCAGTCCCACCAACAGTGCAGCAGGGTTCCCTTTTCCCCACAACCTTGTCAGCACTTGTTGTTTGTTGATTTATTGATGTTAGCCATCCTGACCGGGGTAAGGTGGTATCTTATTGTGGTTTTTATTTGCATTTCCCTAATGATCAGTGAGGTTAAACATTTTCTCATATGCCTGTTTGTAGCCTTAATTTTAAAGGAGTCTACATAGACATAAAAGCTCAAATTTGTAAATAGAGAATCTTATTGTTCAGTCAACAAACATTTACATAGCGTCTTCTATCAGGCACTATAGTGGGCCCCATCTTATAGGGAAGGTGACCTTAGGCCCATGAGGTGAAATTTTTTAAATTTCATTTGTACCTGTATTATTTTTTAAAGAATCTCAATAACCCTACAATACTTCGGTCCTTAAAAATTTTTTAATCCCTTAAAGGTCCTGTTTTACTTCTCTAACAAGACTATTACAGTTACACAGAAATGAGATAGACACTTTCCCTCAGTAAGTCAGTTGGTTACCTGGGCCTCATGAAGTCACACTGCTACAGTCAGCATGTCTCAACAGATACTCCCTTTTCGAAGGTTCAGAGAGATTAGCAGTCTCAGGGAGGATGAGTCAGTTTTACCACTCACATGAGAGACGGATAGATCAATTAAAATGCCAATTAGTTGCATTACAATGAGAATTATAACAAGTTTTCAAGTGGACTTGAAATCCCTTGACCAGTGCATTCTATCCCTGTAGACAAACCTACTTGGGAGACCAAATTATAACCAGAAGCTGGTTTAGTCAACATGAAAATCTGGTCAAAGGGAGGACTTGATCAAAGGCATGGGCTTGATGGAGAAAGGGTACTGAGAAGGAACTCAGAAAAGGAGAAAGAGAACCACGGCTCAGTGATATCTGTGAAGGCCTGGGAAAAGAGATTTTCAAGAAGAAAGACTTCTGTGAATAGCTGTGAAAGGTGAACTAAAGTGTAAGCAAACAATCCTTGGAATCCCCCCCTCCCCCCTCCCCCAGAAAAGGCGCTTGGATTGGTCCTTTAGAAGGTAATTGATTTCAGCTTAACAGACTCAATCGGATAGTGGGGCTGGAACCAGATACTGGGGCTGGAGCCAGACTATAATGGGATGCTGTGAGTGATCCTTAGAAAGATAAGACAGCAATTGTGGGACATCCTTCAAAAAGCCTGGTAGTGGAGAGAAATAATAACAAATGGAGGGATAGGGTCTATGAGGGTGTCTGAAGATGGAGGGCTCAACTCTGTCAATAACAGAATAGGGAGCAAACAAGGAAAGAAAACCCAGCATTGATGAAATCAAGGCCACCATTAAAGGCATTATTAATTAGGCTTATTTATCAGAAGGGACATCTCCTCTACATTAAAAGTAAACTAAGGGGTAGAACAGGGATGGATAAATTGGTATGGATGGAGACGTAAATTCAACAAGTGGTACACCTGTCTTGACGCACACATTTTTTTTCTATATGGAGAAGAAATTTTATCGACTGAGAAAAGGGGCAATAGTGGTGGGGCAGAAATTTTGAAGAGGGTGGTAAATGTTTGGAAAAGGTGATGTGGAGAACTATTAGAGAAGCTGATTACGGGCTACTGGGGTTGTCAGTCACAGTGGAGACCATCAGTTTGCTCTCAGTTCCCTAAACTCTGATTGCATCCAGAATCCCTCAGCAGCTAAGATATAAGAGTAGAGAAGGTAGGAGGTTGATCCAAATCAGGGTTAACAGAATAGATCTGATAGAAACACAGGGAAACTATGAGTTTTCAATGAGAGTGCTGGTAAGAGAATAGGTAGAGTGATATAACAAGCTCCAAGGCAATAGGTGGAAGAAGTGAAGCCATCAGTGGGCAGTGCACTAAGGAGAAAATTGACGCATGCAGAATCCAGAGAGCTTGATGAAAACTACCCAGGTCTGTTTTTCCTGGAAGCAGAGCCTGAAACAAAGGCTGTCTGCAGACACTTTATTTTAGAAACAGCAGGGAACCAGAATGAGGAACAAGGAAGTTAAACAGAGAAGAAAGGAAAGTCAATAAAAAGATGTGTTGTCAAGTTAGTCACTGCTACAGTTAACTGGTGCTTGGTACCATTTGATCTTCTGAGAACTGTGGAATGTGTCCATAACTGCTCACCTAGGGAAAAAAAGAGCAAAGCATTTTCCACGCCCTATCAGATGCCATCGATCAAGGGCGATCACATGGGCATTAAACATCATCATATTTCCACTTTGTACATGCGTGAGTGCCAACCAGACTCTTGTAAACATCTCATGCTGAAGCATCAGAGAAGCCTGGGGGCAGGAAGTAGGGGGTATGCAAAACACGATCTGTGAGAAGATGCTGCCAGGTTTGCCTTCAGAAATTTGGTCAAACCCTAACCAAAATTTTACCATAGCAGTGACTGGAGAAAGAGGTGAGTGTATGTAAAGTGGTACAAGGCCTAAGGTCAAATGTAAAGTAAGAAAGTGAGAGCAGTAAAGGAACACAAGGCTAGTGACTCCAGATTTGTATATCCACATTTAATATTTAGAGTTGAAGTTATTCCAGATATTGATAAACATCTGGATGGGGACTTGAGAGTAAATTACTGAAATTGAGGTGATCTGGAAATTCTGAGAAAGTATGTCAGATAGGTTATACTGTGATAACAAATGACCCCAGAATCTCTAATTTATCACAACAATGGTTTATTTTGTATTCAAACTACTTGTTCATCTCACACCAGAGAAAGCTCTACTCCTTTACACTGTGGCCCATCCTAACCAAGAAACCTCTGTCTGGAACATTACCAGTCTTTGTGATAGGAGGAGAAGACAATATGCTAAACCACGACTTGTCTATCAAAGCTTCTGTTCATAAGTGACACCCAACACTTCTTTTACACTTTCCTGGACAAATCAAGTCATATGTCCATGCCTCAGTTCCACGAAGCAGGGTCCTATAATTCTTCCACAGGGAGGATTACCAGCAGGAGGGGAAGCAAATATGAGTGAACAGTAACATCATCTCTCACTGAGGCTACGTTGTTGCATGACACCTATGAACACTTGCTGATGGCAAGGTTGGCAAAGCTGAGGTAGAAAAGAAGAACAATGTCTTCCATGGATAAAGGTCAGAAACTAACAATAAGGAGCTCTAGAAGGTGGTCTGGACAAAGAAGCAATGGAGCTCTTGGAGAATATTCTGGAATCTTTGGTTTGAGGGAGCATGGTGACAAAGAGTATGGTGGGAAAGTGTGTCCTTAAGGAAGAGTTGATTTTTAATAAACATGAAAAGGAAGTTCTGTGAAGTGACTGAGGATGCAATGGGTGTTATTCACAAACTTCTTTTGTCAGAGTTCTTTTCTTATACTTCAGTCTTTCTCTGGATGATAGCCTTCACTTTTTTCACTTCAACTACCTCCTATATCCAGGTGGTCCTCAAATCTTTACCTTAAGCTCAGACTTCTCCCCTAACTCCAGACCCAGATATTCAGCTTCACCTGCATGTCATCAAATTCAATATGAATAAAACTAAACTCACCATTTACTTTTCAATCTCCTCCTATAGTGCCTAACTAAGACCTTGTATGGTCTCCTCTTCCAATGGCTGAAGGTGGCCTGTGGGTGACATCAACAAAGGCTACTGAGAACCCTAGAAATGTATTTATAGGGAAGATGATAGTTTTATCAAGTACTTCTTACACACAATTTCAGTCAATAGGTAATATATCATGGAGTTCTTGGCAAAATAGATGGACACCAGTCCACTTTATGATGTATTTTAACTTGTATAATAAATGGTAAATTGAGAGCTTGCCAGGAGAAGGGAGACAACAATCACAATAAGAAAATGTGGCTCCCTCATGTGGTTCCCGGATCTAAGTCTGTTCATAGAGGCCACTGGTTGATGGGAGGCCAGGGACCCTGAGGCAGGATTTGTTAGTGCTCCTGGGAATACATACTGTAAACATCATCCTGACTCTTCTCCAAAGGGGCATGTTGCCATTTTCCAGGATAGCTATGTATTGCAGGTCAGGGAATAAATGCACTTTTCAAGAGCAGTCAGATATGAAATCTGAGTGATGCCTGGGGACCTAAAATCCCATTGTGAACCTTTGTTTATAGGTAGGAGCTTATGGAAGCCAACTGATAAATGAAGTTCTGTCCCAAATGTATCCAATAGTTGGTCCAATGGGTCTTTGGGCACAGTGTATAGTTATTTCCTATTCCCATGTTTTATAATGGAACAAGGATGACCTGTGGAATAAGACATTATAATAAGGAGACCCCAGTAGAAAACCCTAAAAGGCCCACTCAACAAAATTATCTCTGACCAAGGGGCTTATTATATATGACAGAGGACAGAGGACAACAGAAGCCACTGATTTTTCCGTGGACTCCATCACTTAGAAGTAACCAGCCTAATAAAATAAAATGGTGGGGTGGCCTGTTAAAGGCATAACTAAAGCATCACCTTAAAGCCACACCCTTCATATTGAATTGTCACTCAAGATGGAATGGCTGATATGTGGGGCTGCATACCCAAAGGCTAGAATACACACCTGTGACCCAAGGTGTAAAAACAGAATTAATGTTTCAAAAAATCTCTCCTAGTGACCTGCTTGCAGGCGGTGTGCTTACTACCCTTGCAACTTTGGTCATGGACTGGTTAGAGGTTCTGCTCTTGAAGGATATGTGTGTTTTGGTTGGGGTGGGGGGGAGACTGGGGTAGATGTAGGGAGTTTCTGCCAAGGGCCACGTCTGTTCTCACCATCTTGTCCCTTGTCACTTTGGTTTTCTCATTCCAGGTGACTAGGAAGGAAATGAAGGAGTGGTTATACCGGGAAAGCTCACGGACTCTGACGACCAAGATGACTCATGTGTCTGCTAAACAGTGGGGTAGAGAGAAGTGCATCTGGAGCCCAAGGGCGCCTCTAGTGTTTCCATACCCAGCGATCATAGTAAACTGTCAACTGCAACAACCACAGCATAATAAGGACAAAGCAACCAAAAACTCAGCTCCCCTGGGGAAGAAGCCTGGGTCAGCCTGCCAGACAAGCAATTCAGATCAGCCAAACTTTAGATAAAAAGTGAGAGAAATCAAGAACATATGGTGGGGGAATTAAAAGACGTCTATTAAATAAGGCACAGGACCAGCTGCAGCAATTGAGACTGCAGCTTGTTTTAGTTTCCTTCTTGCTAGCTAGTGACTACACTGAAGGAAATTCTAAGACTTGTACCTCCCCCCTGGGGAGAAAGTAAGGGCATCATGTTGCCACAATATTAGAGGTCCCATATTGTGATGGGATCAACATAATAAAAGGGTGTGAATGGTCCAAGGGGTGGATTGTATCCAATTCTCTTCTGTACCATGTCAGATGCTCTCAGCTTCGTCTGTCCCTTGTTCTAGATGCTGCCACAGAGAGCCAGCTCTGCACAGGCTCTGACTGCCTTCACATTGGAGCATCCTGACGGCATGTCACTTCATGCCTGAACTAAGTGCCTCTCTTGCCTCTTTTCCTTTTGATACTTACTCAGGACCAAGTGAGACAGGAGCCAGTAGATAAATTATTCCCCTTTGTAGGTAGAAATCAGAACCTGAGACAAGAATGTATGTCCAAGTGATTTATTAAAGGAATGTGCTAGAGAGAAAGGGAGTGACGAAGGCAGGTCAGGGAAGGAGACGGAGCCAAACAAGCATGTGACCTTAGCAGAAGACTAGCTTCAGCCTGACCCCCTGGGGCAATCTGGGGCTTGAATTGAAGCAAGAGGCCAGCCTTTGAATCTCCTGGCAGTCATTTGACTGGCTGTGGGCTGCCCCTAGGACCAAGGATATAACTTCATGTTGCAGTGACTGTCTGGCAATGCTCCAGAGATGAGCTCAGTGAGGAGATGCTGGCAACCCACACAGCAGCTTGGGGATTAGATGGATAGGCCCAGGAAAGAGAATCTGGTGAGGTACCAAGCGCATCCTTTCTGTCCTCAGATGGACCGTCCTAGTAAACTGCTTACATGGCTGCTCAGGGGACAGCTCTCAGGATAGAACAATCATTTGCATTTAGCAGCAGCATATGCTTGTTTTGGCTCTTCTTCCTCTGTCTCACTTCCTGATCTTTCATTCCGACTTTCTGAAACTGTAATCCCTAATAAAGTGGTAACATATAAGCCCACTGCCTCAGCCTCTGCTTTCTGGGGAACCTAAACTAAGACTACTGTGAAAGGAAGAACCAAGGGATATGGGGCCATCATGGATATTGTGTGGATGTTGTAGGAGTCGATGTTGTAGGAGTAGATGGGAAGGAAAGAGGGGGGGGGGGGGAATAAAAGACCTGATTTGGCTGAGAGGCCTGTACAGAATGAAGCCTCTTGGGTATAGCACTGGAGGCCTGATAAGGGCGGCAACCTTGTTCAACTAACGCTGTATTTTGCTGAGACGTTAATCGACAGAGTTCCCATACCTAACACAACTCCAGGCAAGCAAAACTCAGCTAGTCCAAGAATTGGGAAGATGGCAACCTTTCAAAATATAAGTCATTTTTTTTTTACCTTCTAATGAAAATTTGTAGCTAAATAGTTCATAAAGATTGATTACTTTGTAATTAAATGTCAAGGATACCTACATATGGATAGGTGACTGGGAAAGGTTGATTATTTGACTTCTTGAATGTTTTCTACTCAGAAGACTCAAAAGGCATCTCTCTTAAGAGAGAAGAGACCTCAAGTTAGCTGGGGAAGTTATCAGTTTAAATCACAGTCCCTATGGATAGTATGAACTCCTATATGTTTACTACATGCGCCTTTGAAATATTCCTTGTTGTTGAATGTGAACAAACTTTCATATAGTACAGAGAAATAAAAATACTCTTAAAACTCCATTTGAATTGCTTCTCTAGCAGAAAGTTACATAGATTATTATGCCTACATAATTGATATACTTCACATTTATGGCACATTCAATAAACACCCCATTATCAAAAGCCTCCTTAATCCTCTTGAATGTGAAAAGCAAAAATTCACCTATCAGCACAGAAAATAAGATGACTGTGCCTAGCAATACTATTATCACTAATTATATTTGTTCCTTCCATCTTTTTTTGTTTTTTTTTTTTTTTTAGCTGAGCCATCCTGCCACCTGTTGGTAGCTCAGCGGCAACTCAGCTCAGGCTGGACTCAAACCGCTGTTGCTCAGAGCTCAAACCCTATCATTAATTATATTTGTTAACTTTTTATTTCCTCAGGTTCAGAATGCTTCCTGAATGTTAGATCATAGATGAAAGATTGCCATATAAAGTTGACTGATGAAAAATTACTCTGGTTGTTACCAAAGGGTAAAGAATGATCAGCCCAAGGCCATTCAGTAAAGATGTCACAGGCTGGAAGTTGAAATGTTCTGTCACTTCCAATAAGCAACCATTAGACCGTGCTCTGGGTGTACACATATCAACAATATGTGAACACATGTTTGGACACATTAGTTATAAGCATAGAGCTATATAGGTAAATATCATATTTTATATATAACTCAAGTGCCTTTTTAGTGAACTTGAAAGTTTTTTAATGATAGAAGCTAGGCATAATAAACAAAGATAAACAGCCACCAACAAAGATAGAAAATGTTCATATATGAGCAATTTGGGAAAGCTTATTACTTAATGAAATGTTAAACATACCTTCTAATAAATGCCTGTGAGTAGATATTTTAAAAGCTGAATCCTTTTGTTATCTAAAGTTTAAGGTACCCACACATCTTAGGTGTCTGTACATTGTCACAATGCCTGGAAAAAAGGCTGCTATGTGAACAGGGCATACATTTCCTTACGGGTATAAGAAACATAGTAAAGAGCCATGTTCATTGACAAATGAATCTAGAAGAAGCTGTTAAACAGAGTTTTACTATGAATTTCCCTGTCAAATTCATGACCAAGTTTTAGTTTTCTTAGTGCACACAAGCAAAACCTTGGAATAGAGAACATTAGTAGAAATTTGCGCTTCTCTGAGACTCCTATTTCAAGTTACAGCTTAGCACTCAGTGACATCCTAAAACTGTTCATTAGTTCAGAGCTAGTTCTTGAGCATTCACTCTGTGCCATGCCCTGGGCTAGAGGTGAGGTTATAAGGGTGAATGAAAATACTTTGCAATATGGTGTATATGTCTCTCAAGATTATAAGAGTGTAAAATCCTTAAGGAAGGAAGCCATGTTTTTATAGCTCCCATGGAGATTAGCAGAGTGCTAAGCACATACGTATTAGGTTCTCAAAACTAATTTTCAAAGCCCTGATGTTGATTGCTGACATATGAACCACTGATTCTTACCCTCTAAAGTATATCATTTAGTAGCACAAAAAAAAGCAGACAAATTCTTATGGATTATGGGATAATATGCCTATAAACTGATAGAAAGCTTTGCCTGTCAGACACAGGGTCACCCTATTTCTTAACTGCTAGACTGCCTGAACTGTACGCCACCACCCTTTGCTGCAATGTTGTCCATAGGAATTCTTCTACCCACACTTCTTGTAGCTCATCCGTTTGAATTTACCAAACATAGTTACATCCTTCCTCTTCTTACATTAACCACTCTCCAGGCAGGTTCCTCACTGCATTGTGTTTTCTCCATTTATTATTTATATTCTGCCTACTTCCTAAAAAGATTGGAGGTGGCTTAAAATATTAAAATGTAAAAAATATTAAAATGTATGATAGACAAGACCATTAAAAGTAAAGAGGGAGATAGATCAAAAACCAGTTCAGAGTAACGAATAAACATATCAAAAAATAAAAGTGAGTTACTGCAAGAGGACACTAAATTTAGCTTCACATTTTCTCAAGGTCATGGAGAAAGGGGAGTTTATGTTATATTATATAGTTTTCCTTGACAGATTCAAGGAATTATATAAACATATCTCTAATATAGACTGCTAGGTATTCACCAGATCTTCTCTTCCTCCATAATGATAGAGTTGTGGCTGGGCCACCATAGGGACTGCACTTTTCAGCTTTTCTTGCAAGGTTAAGCTCTCACTAATGGTATGTGAGCAGAACTGATGGGTGCAATTTCTGCATCCCATACTTAAAAGGGATTCTATGATTCTGGACTCCCAGTCTTTCTCCTTCCTACTGAATGACCAGAATGGCCTTGGAATTCACAAGTTGATAATGGTGGAATTCTGTTGGCCAGGATTGACCACAAGAAAACAGAGAAAGTAGGCTTTCTCTTAGGAACTTCAGGG
>NW_017733007.1:141986-147780 GCF_001890085.2 Hipposideros armiger
TAATTTAAATACTTGATTATAAAAGTCACAAGAGTAATAGTAAAACCTAAAAGCTTCTTCCAAAGTCCACAATACTCTTTCAAGGCAAATGGGAATTCTCAAATAGAATTTGCTCCTGAGAAACGAAGCCTGGATCTTAGTCTGAGAGCTGGGTCCCCCCATCAGCCAGACCATTGCTTCCCTACAACAGTGAGCTTCTGCTCCCCAAAAGTGAGTGCTAAGTGACTTTAATCAGGTTTTAGTGATAAACTACTCTCCCTTCCCTGCAACACACACACACACACACACACACACACACACACACACACACATACACACACACACACACACACACACACACGTCCAAAAAGCCTGATTTCCTTCACTGTAAAATAGACACAATACTTTGTTTTTGTTTGTATTTTGCTTTTCAGAAGCTGTCAAGTCTGGAACCTGAGGTATCTGGCTCAGTGTTTTGTCACTGAACTAAGAGCATCTCTTCAAATTCCAGTCAACAATGTCTGTTACACCAACCCAGCATACACAGTCCATTTTACACCACCCCTACTTGGAGGCAGTGAGCTTTCTTTATATTTCCAACTCATTTCTATTATAACTTGTTAAGTTGCTACATTTAGGATAACTGTTTGGCAAAATTGCAATTTTCCTTATGCACAGTGAGTGAAATCCCTCATTCTATGTTGCTACATTGGGAGCAGCTATAAAGGTGATTTCAGAAAAGGAGAAAGGAAGTCCTCTAGGCATCGAAAAACCTACTCTAAATGTGTACCCAACAATCACATTATTCTTTCAGTGTTATCCAGCACATTTCCCATGCAAAGGGAAAGTGTTNTATCAAGAAACAGGGCATTCTAGCTGCCACCTGGAGTCCTGTGATAGCACAAATGAGCACCAAGAAAGCCTGTCCCAGTGGCTGGCACTGACGATTGCAAAGCTCATTAAAGGGCCACTCATTCTGACCCTTTGGGCCAGAGTACCCAGTTGATCGTCACATCACTCAAGACTGATCCTAGGGAAAATTTTGAAGTCAGTCAAGTCTCATCCTTCCTTCTCTCTTCCATCACATCCCCCTTCCCCAAAGCACCCTAATACCCTATGATCTCTGAGTCTGCACAGATTAAGTCACACATTAGCACTCCATGTTCAGACCCATGTTTGATTGCTGGTCATATGTTTCATCCTTTTAGAATCTCACTACAGAATGACTTCCTCATCTGATTGTCTAATAAAGTATTGTGTATAAAATGGGTGTTGCTGAAACTCCTTCTTAATGTTTTCCCTTACCAGATACTCTATTTGCAATATAAATAGATTTAAAATGTCAAAGCACACATATGTACACACATGCAAACATACACACACACAACTAATTCTTAAAATTATAGCATGTTGGCCATTGGGGTAAGTGTTTGTATTGAATGGGAGAAGAGAAAATGAAAAGGCCAAACTGTTACTACTGGTGCCCAACTTTCACTATGGTGTTCTCGAGTTATAGGACAACTTAAAAGAGGATAAGTACTTTCCATTTCCTAAAATCTTAAGAGATTTAATTGAGGTCACAGATGGCTCACAGTGCTACAGGACTATCTCTTGGCTGGCTTCTGATATTCTGGGGGGAAAAAAATTTAAGTACACAAGACAAAATTGTTTTTTTCTATGTCACCATACAATCATAATCTTTATTCTTAACTATATGATTGTCATCCATTTTTCTTTTCAGAATCTGGTAATAGGTAGTTAAATACTTTGGATCTTGAGATTTTCCCCAAAGTCCTGCATAATTAGGTTAAAGATTAGATAGATATAAATGTAGATATCAATATATGAATTAAATGGATTCTGTATATGAGCTGTGAAAACTGAAGAGAAAGTAGTCTATGATAAAAGAAGGAACAAGTTATCCCCAAATAACACTGGTTGAGAGCTGAGTAAGAGTAGGATATTTTTAAATGAAAGGCTACTGTATTACTTAATCCTGGAACACACTGGGGAAAAAAATATTAACTAGAGAGAATATATGTTTGCATAGGACATAGTGTTAAATAGTCCTCCAATTCCAGTCTTAATGTGTATGTTGCATTCTTAATTCCCATAACAATCCTGCCAAGTAGGTATTATCAGCATTCTTTTAGTGGAAGAAACAGTTTCAGATATCAGTTGAGACCCATTTCAGTATTTTGCCAGGACTCTTTCAGTTACACAAGATCCAAATCTAATCTATCTTAAGTAAAAAAAAGGGAAATCACTAGTTCATACAGCCAAAATGTGGAGAGGGGATCTGGCTGGAAGCATGGCTGGACACACGTGTTCAAAGGGTGTCGCCAGAACTCTGTTTCTATTCATCTCTTGGAAAGGAGACGGACATGATGGGGGCCTTATGACCATCAGTAGCCCAAGAATTGCATTTTTAGAATTTACCAAGCCCAGCATAACGAGAGTATTTTCCCCTAAAGCTCTGGTTGGGGTTGCATGTCCTTTCCTGAACCAAGCTCTGTGGCCAGAAACATGACTGTTCAGGCCTAGATCTACTACACACGGCTCTGATAGAGGGAGGGGACAATTTAGCCCCCTCTCCTATGACATAGACTCATCCTCCCTACCTGTCACATAAACACAGAGTATTTATTATATTTTTATAAAAAGGAGGAAATGGATTCTGGGCAAACAAAACTATATTCTTCACTCTTAACTCCCAAGCATATTGTAATCCTTTTTCTCATGCGTATAAGTATACAATTATTTTACTTGGCAGAATGCAAATATTCACATTCAACTAATAATGTATTAATCCTTCTCCCAAGGAACATGATCCAAATTCTCAGAATTTCTCAATATTATGCATACTTTCCTATCAGGTTGGATGTGGTTCCTCAAGATCTAGACATCTATGGTCAACTGATTGGTTTAAACTCCATTTGCACACAGAAGGAAAACAAAATAATGACAAATGACATCCATTTGAGAAAGGAGAGAAAGGGAGGCAATATTCAATGGTTAGCTGTTCATAGCATTGCCCATGCTGTAGGACAAGAATGTCTAGGACTTGCGTCTTGGATGGTGAAGTGAGTTCCTGTTTCAGCTGGATCACTCCCCTGTGCTTAACTGTGGGATCTCTGCNTAAATGAACAAATCAGGAACAAACTCATAGATACAGAGAATTTTGATGGTTTTCAGCTGGGAGGAGGGGTTTAGGGTGCAGGTAAGGGATTAAGTGCAAATTGGTAGTTACAAAATAGCCATAAGGATGTAAAGTATAGCATGGGGAATATAGTCAATAATATTGTAATAACTATGTATGGTATCAGATGAGTGCTAGATTTATCAGGTTGATCCTTCATAGATTATGTAAATGTGTAATCATTATGTTGTACACCTGAAACTAATATAATACTTTTTAAATTAAATTAAATTAAATTTAATTATTAGTTTCAGGTGTACAAAAGCAACATAATGATTAGGCATTTACACCTCTGACAAAGTGATAAACCCACTAGGTCTACTCACCCTCAACAGTAATATAATATTCTATGATGACTGCAATAAAAAAAATTTAATTAAAACAATATTTTTAATAATAAAGAAAAATTAACACCAATTCTTTTGAATTTCTTTTAATAAATTGAAGATGAGGGAACACTCCCAAACTCATTTTACAATGCAATATTACCATGATAACAAAGCCAGGTAAGGACACTATAAGAAAAGAAAATTATAGACTAACTCCCTGATGAATACAGATGTAAAAATTCTCAACAAAATAATAGGAAAATGAATTCAACAGCACATTAAAAGAATCATACACCATGATCACGTGGTATTTATCCCTGGAATGTAAGCATGGTTCATCAAACACAAATCAATAAATGTGATACACCACATTAATAAAAAGATTAAAATCATATAATTATCTCAATAGATTCAGAAAAAGCATTAGACAAGATATAACATCATTTCAGGGTAAAAATCCTCAAAATTGAGTATAAAAGAAACATACCTCATAATAAGGGCTGTGTATGACAAGCCCACAGCTAACATTATACTCAATGGTGAAAGGTTGAAAGTTTTTCCTCTAAGATCAGGAACAAGACCCTAAAGTTCACCTATGATATGGCAGTTAAGGAGATGGCATCAGAAAGTTTGAGAGGATTTTGGAAGGTGTGTCCATGACTAAGGTAGGACTGGCAGCAAGGAGCCGTATAAGGGTTTGGGAGGGCCATGTTCCTGGTGGAAGTGACAGCATGATCACAGACCTGGCACAGGTAAACCCATAACAAACAGGTTGAATTGGTTGCGGCCCAGGATTTCCTCATGAAATATTGGGAGAGAACATGAGAATAGGGTGAGATGTGATTGTGGAAGGTTTTGAATGTCAGGGATGTGCTTT
Organism: Hipposideros armiger; assembly: GCF_001890085.2. Classification (NCBI taxonomy): domain Eukaryota; kingdom Metazoa; phylum Chordata; class Mammalia; order Chiroptera; family Hipposideridae; genus Hipposideros; species Hipposideros armiger. Next base: position 146,371 of record NW_017733007.1, read on the forward strand.
CCCATAACCTGTGCTTCTCAACTGTGTCTGGACCTTAGAATCATCTGAAGGTCTTCTTAAATTCCCAAACCCAATCCCCACCCAGGCCATTGACATCAGAGCCTCAGGGATGGCGACCAGGTGATTCTTGATTATGATGCAAAGCCGGGTTAAGAACACCACTCCTTAACCACAGTTATGAGAAGGCCAAATATTAAATCCAACCTTTACAACATGAGAAGAAAAGGCTGTCTCTCTTTCTGATCTTTTCCAGAACAGCCCTCCCGATCCATGCCACCATCACATCTCTCAATTCTGGGTTTCAAGCTGACTCTTAGAGCAAAGGCTTCTGTCCCTTCCAGAACAGGCATTCAAGCAGCCATCCCACCTCTGACAAGATGTTACCTCTGATAGAAGAAATCTCACTGTCTCCGAAGACATTTCATTCCAGTTTTGAGAGATCAAGCTGTTAGCGTACTTCCTGGTATTCAGTTAAAATCTATTGGGTTGTCAGAAAAGTCATAACGCATTTTTGCAACAAAAAAAAANAAAATCAGAAGAATATACAAAATGAGACCGTTGTCCAAACTGGGTTAAAATAAAGTGAAAAAAGAGAGAAATAAATTCCTAGGGTCATAAATCAGTTCAAACAGAGAAATTCTCCCATGTAGAGCCCCCCACGTGTGTTTCTCTCCTAAAAAAACAGGAAATGAACTCTCACACTTCAGGGCATTAGCATACCTAAACTGGCTCTATTGTTTCTAAAAATTCCACCTTGAATTGCAAATATCCTTTCACTTTTACACTAAACCTCCCTATCTGCCCACCAGTTTCTGACTTTCCCTCTTTGGTAGTCACAAAACATCTTTTTAGGATGGATTTTGTCCTATATACATTTTTAAAATCCCGAAGGCACCCAGGAGAGGAACCACTACCATCTCCCAATCAGTACAAAGTAGGAAAAACCATTTGACCTGGTGAAGCCCATAAAAGGTGTTACCTTAGCCTGAGCAACACAATGCACCAGGGAGGCTATGGAGGACTGGGAAACCCAGGCCTTCTAACCTAGGCCCGGATCATTCAGCCCACCTTGGCTTAATGTTAGCCAAAATTACAATAAATGTTCAACATCAGAGACATAAAACATAATTGTGTTCTAACTGAAAAAGTGTGTTTGTTTGGGTCTCTTTTTCTAATTATGATATGTAAAGGACACAACAAATAAATAACAAGTATCTCCAAATTCTTCTTCTGAATTCTCCTCCCAAAGTATAATATTAGCAAATTCTACTATGAATCTTGAAATTCTGGCCAGCATTAAAAATCCCACCATCCTAGCCTTATATAAAAACAGCAAACACCTCTGTGCTTGAGAAGACGGTGAGTATGTTTTATAGCCTCAATAAGAGCAAGCTGCTAAACTAATCTATA
>NW_017733007.1:148436-149246 GCF_001890085.2 Hipposideros armiger
TATCATTTAAGTCATCCTTACAAAACCCCAATAATGAAAAATATGCATAAATATTACCTCTGTCTTCTTAGGGGTGGTGATTCGATAAAGCAAAAATAAAAAATAAAGCAACAATTATTTCAGAAAGCCAGAGTAGAACTAGAAATAAATGTTGCCTTGATTAGAAGGAAAATGGTTTAGGATTGAAGAAAAAAGAGAAAGAGAAAATTGGGGAGCAGAGGTGGCAAGCACAAAAGCTGAACCTCCATTCTGCTGTGTTTGGCTTTGTGAGTCGTCTGTGACACTGGCCTCCCGGGAATTTCGGGTTGGAAGTTGTACGGTAAAGGGTTACTTCATCAGGCCCTGGTTGCTCAAACCCTGCTCATTCCAAGGAAAGGCTTAACTTCAGGAGGAATAGCCCTTGACCAGTTCTCTGCAGATAATCTCTGATCCCTTGGAATATCCTGCCTTATAAGACCATTTGTGAATTCCTGAGACCTTTGGCCATCTTCTGTCAGTTTGAGTTCATGTCAGCAAGTTGACTTGTGGCGAGTGCCTGTTTTTGTATGCCTGAGGTTCTGGGACACCCTGTATGAGTTTGACCTTTGGGTGGGGGGAAGGGAGCTAGACACAGAATAGCTAAGGTCAGTCACACAGGTTCTCCATACTTCTGTGGCTGACCTCAAATAAAAACCTTGGACACCAACACTCTAGGTGAGCCTCTCTGGTTGGGAACACTTCATACACATTGTCACACATTGTTGCTAAGAGAATTAAGCAGGTCTTTGTGCAACTCCAGAGAGGGCACACCTGGAAGCTTATGTCTAGTGT
>NW_017733008.1:0-921 GCF_001890085.2 Hipposideros armiger
TGAGTTCCAGCCCTGGGCCTGTTTGCCCACAGATACAGTCCCGGCTCTTCCCTTATCTGCTCTGTATCTCAGAGGCTGGCCCCTGCAGGCTGCATTTCCCAGGTTCACCTATCAGCTGACCTCGGGCTAGTCTCAGGCAACAGATGGAGCCACCACTAGGACATGAGGGAGTGGGAAGCCAGGCCATTGCTCCCCACTCCTCTTTCCAGAAGCAGTTGTATCTGTTCTGTGTCTGTAGCCCCAGATCCCACTAGCTAGGCTGTCACTGCACATCCCTGGACTCTAGTTAACCATCTCCTTGCTTTAGGGTCAGTAGTGGCTAATTTCTGGGTTGTTCCAAGAGTGTCTGTTCTTGACTTGTGCACTACGATCAGAAAATATCCTTAGCTTTGCTGCTATTTAAATGCCTTTTCATGTGGCATATCTGCTCAGACGTCTGACTTTGCCCACATTTCTCTTCTGTCCTGGTCTTATCTGCCTGCCCTCTCTGACTTGTCCACATAGCTGCATCAGCTCTCACTTGGGTTGGCTCAGGCCAAGCTCGGGAATGTGCATTACTTTGACCTCAGGCTTCTGACTCTCTTCTCAGTGCTTTCTGATTCCATGTCTGGCCCTGTTCTACTTTCCTCATCATGATTCCTGGTCCTGTGTCCCTGTAGCTGCTCACAATTATAGAGCTGATATTCTGAATGTTGATATTGCTGAACTGCTGCATAAAACCACTGTACAATGATCTCTAAGCTCTCCTTTAAAATTTATCTTGAACAGATTTTCAAATATATGCAACATTAAAAGTTATATATCTATGTCACAAGAAGATTGAAAATAATGTATATTTCCACATGGTTGGTCATCCTTTACATGTGCTCTCTCGGGTAATGACCAATAATATACAATGGCAGACAAGAAGATTAAAATAAC
>NW_017733008.1:1566-6974 GCF_001890085.2 Hipposideros armiger
TTGAACTTCAGCACTAATAAATGTGTTAGTCTGTTTCCCAGGTTGTACTCTCACTGGGAATCTGAAGACCAGGTTGTTTAACTCGGCATCTGTACAGGTAGATTCAATTCCCACCCAGCCCCATCCAATCCCCAAGTTAATCTTGAAGGTAGGTAAGAAACCATAAACAAGCTCAGCACTGGCCTTGCTTCCCTAATCATGCCCCGCCCACACTGGAGAGATTTGGATTAGTCCCACCTTTTCACTTGGTCTCTACAAGGAGGACATGTGTATTTATATTCCCAATCCAAACATTCCCAGCCTCTTTCTTCTGTCTTCTTCTCAGCAGTAGCCCCATGTTCCAAGCTCCTGTTCTAGCATTCTCCTCTGTAGCCTCGACTTAGCTGCCACGCAGAAGGTCCTGTGTTGTTTGCCACCCTCTCCTCCGGGTTTCAAGTACCCAGGGCTCACCCACTGGAGAACAGAGCCTTAGATACCAGCAGCCTGACGGGTTCAACCTGCCCCTCTCTTCAGATTCCCAGGGTAATATTTTGACCAATTAGGACTGGATCTGGGTCTGAGACAGAGCCTCCAACACAACATTGGATCTGAATGATCACTGCTGGGTGTGGGCCTGTCCCCTAGCACCAGTCCCACCTTAGACAATGGGTCTAGTGTCAGATCATGATCCTTCCTTTTTGTCTTGAATTGAGGAATAAATAAAGGTCCTTCTCTGGCCCCATAAGTTTTTAATTGACTTCCTTATGATGATTACTTTGAGTTTTGACAACTTTAGTTTGGTTGCTGAGCACAATCTCCCTCTCCAGCCTCTCCCTCTCCCAGCCGTAGCAATGCAGAGCAACCACAGAAGCCATTTGTAAGGCTTCTGCACACAGGTGCTGTCTCACGGTGTTCTGGGGTTTCTGAGAGAAATAAAACTGTGTTTAAAAGAAATGGTCACAAACTATAGAAATGATCCCTGCTCGGCCATGAGAAAAGATGAAATACTGCCATTTGCAACAACACAATTGGATCTTGAGATTATTATGCTAAGCACAATAAGTCAGATAAAGTCGAGAACAAATGATTTCACTCATATGTGGGATACAAAACTGAAAGCAACAAATGAAAAAGACAAAAACTCGTAGACATAGACAACAGTTTAGTGGTTACCAGAGCAGAGGGGGTGGTGGTAGAAGAGGGTAAAGGAGGTCAAATATATGGTGATGGAAGGAGAACTGACTCTGGGTGGTGAACACACAATGCGATATATCGATGATGTATTATAGAATTGTACACTTGAAACCTATATAATTTTATTAATCAACATCACCTTAATAAATTTAATTAAAATTAAATAAAGCCATGTTCTACCTGTAAAAAAGAAATGGTCACATTTTACGTTCTTCTTAATTTACCTTTTTATATGCCCTGAGACATAGGTGATCAATTTCTCCTTAGTTTGCGAAAATACTGCTAACAGGTCTCTATACCCCCATTCTCAGGGGTTGCAGGCTGAAAGCCACCCTCTACTCTAGCAGGGTCTCTAAACTCAAGAACCTGGTAAGAAACAAGGCAACTGATCTTCATTATTTCCCTATTTCCCTTCAACAGGGCACAGGGAAAATATTCCAATTGATTCCCACAAACAGCCCTGACTATACCCTCATTTCAAAACAATGTTTACAGTGTGGATTTATGACCTACATAATTTGTCTTAATTTGGGTTTAAATTACTAGCACTGGACTGTCTTACACTTGACAAGGTAGAGGTGGGTATACATCAGGAAAAAAAAATTCTAAAATCTTGCAGGAACTAGATCATTTTCAGTGATTTTATTTTAAATATTGTAGAATATTTCTGCAGTTTTTTGGCCAGCTGGTATTCTTTACCAAATATATATATCAAAAGGTAGTAAACCTTTGTGTGGAAAAGTCATAATAGCAACAGTAATAATAGTGGGAATAATAATAATTTATATGACACTTAGTGCCTGCCAAGTACTGTTCTAAGCACTTTATGCCATTAATTCTAAACTCTCAGAAGAACGCTATGCAATACATATGACTGTTCCTTATTCTTAGGTAAGAAAAAACTGGGTGGCAGAAAGGTTAAAAAACTTGGCCGGCTAGTAAGCGGCAGAACAGAAACTTAAACCTAACCCAACTTTCATACCTGCGAAGATGCATACAACTCAATAAATTGCATTTGTCCATGATAGCTTTGCTCTCTTGATGAATAACAAAAAAATTAGTGTGCCTTCCAATTGTTTCATCAAACGGCATTGACATTAAATGTGGCTTTTGTGCTCTATTTGGGGCACACACTTTTATTACTCTGAACATTATTCAAATAAAACTTGCTAATAATTTGAGCCATTATAACTTTAAAATCTTTATGTACTGTTATACAGATAGGTCACTATTAACCTTGACATTAGATTTTTAAAATTCTCAATTCATGGTTACGTGAATAATTTTCTCTCTTACAGTTATGACAGCATTCATATGTTCTTCCTTTTTCATTTTGTACTTTGGCACATTTGGAAAAATGTGGTAAGATAGCTTGTAGTATGATTAATAGAATAGTACATGTAGCATTTCTCTACTCTCCTTTCTACTTTTCCTGAAGATGTCACATTCTTTTGCACTTTCTCCTTTATCCCTCTCCAGAGACTTGCTTTATTTTCTTCCAATGAAAGTTATTTTTGTTTCCTCTCATCTTTGAATTTTCTTCCCTCTATAACATCATGTGAGTTACTTAAAAGCTGTTTAAGCTTGGATCTCGTGATTGACTTCCAATCAAGGAAATTCTGATTATTTCATACTTCCATTTATTTGGATTATAGAGACACATCAGAGTATAGTTTGCAAAATAGTTTTGGCAATTTGGGCAGAAAACATATGATTCCATTCTTGCTTTGCCATGCGTCTGTAAAGAAAGGTCACTTTACATTAAATATACATTCACAAGCAGTAACAAAGGCACTACTAACTCTAAGGGTATTGCAGAAAGCATAGTAACCACTGCTTCCAGCATCCTCAGGGTCTATCTCCTAGGAATAGTTGTGACCTCTGTAACACATTTCACAGAGTAATAAATCACCCTTGCCTGAGGGTCAGGTTTTCAACCTATTCACTGCAATGTGTCTAGATGTAAAATATATTTACCCTGTATAACCAATGACCCCAGTCTAGATGTTAAACACTTGTTTGTTCTGTGTATTAACTGATCCCTTTTCTTTGACCTTCAGGCTCTACAAGGTCCTTCCCTTAAAATTCATTTACCTTGTGTTGTTGCTATGCATGCCCCAACAAGGCAATATTGAAATGGTTGAAAAATCTAAATAAATGTTGAAAAAAATTGGAAAAAAAAAAAAAAGGTTCTAACCATTTTAGGACCCTAAATTTCACCTTCTTATCCTTCAAAGAAATTTTTCATAAAAAGTTAAATTTAAAAACTCATTGAAACTATTCATTAGTATGCTGTTATAGATTCTAAGCAACTCTTTCTTTTATAGGCAACATAATTACATGTGAATTAGAAATGCAGACTTTATGACTCCAATTAAACTCTAGGCCACAATCCATTAAAAACAAATTATACATATTACATTAGCTGTAAAGAAAAATATGCCACATGATTTGAACCATCAGAATAAACAAGGAGCAACAATTTCAAATAATTTATATTTGTCTAAAAATTTTATCAATATACAGTAACCTAAAATATTTTATTGAAAATCATCAGAGAAAAAAATTTTATACTTAATTTTCATATATATATATATATATATATATATATATATAAAATACTTTCTCTNTTTTTGTTTTGTTTTGTTTTGTTTTTTACCAAAAAATGGGCAACTACTGATGAACTGTTTAAATTTTAGATGTATCAAATTCGTATTCATGGTAGCTCCTATTTTTTTCTTATTCTTAAATTTATATGCATTCTGAATCTAGCAGAATGTATTTAATACATTTATAATTGAACATATTTATAAGCCTATTTATTCTCTACCACATTGTTTCAGGAACTTATGGACTCAAGAGAACTCAGTAGAAGACAAGTGACTAAGCCATAGTTAATGAAAACAACGATAAGGCAAACAACTTATACATGATGCAGGTTTAATAAAGCATGTTAACACATGATATTTATAATCAAATAATATTAGCTTTTACTATAAAAATAGATTCAAGAGAATTAGAAGTAGACACTGAAAATAATTCCCACCCTCATCTTCAATCACTTGAATTTTGTTTGAATGCCCCAGATAGGCAATATATTTATAGGTGAATCTTTAAACCATAAACGAAGTCTCTCCATTACTTAGTATGCCAACTTCAGGATTCTTTGATTATCCAATAATAATCTATGCATTTCAGCTCCTAAAACCTGGTCAGGACATGGATTTATATTCAAAGCCAAATAGTTGTTGTTGTTTTTTTTTTATCATAGCTAAAGATAGATGATCATAATTTGTTAATTCAAAGCAATTGATGCAGCCTGGTTAGAGATTAAAAGATAATCATTGCAATTTAGTTATAAGTAACATTGAGAGAGACAAGTTATTACAGATTCTTCTTACCTTCAGAAAATTATGCACTAAACAAGTCAAATAGTCAAATAAAATAGACAATCTATATTTGAAGATATTAACTTATCAACCAGAGACGATAAGTTAGAAAATTCTGAATCAATAATAATTTCCCTTAGCTATTAACTGAATGAAACCCTACCAAGACCAATGAAAGGCAAGATCTTATTTTTTTGTTTTTAAATTCACTGCTGAATCACCAGCCACTAGGTCAGTGTGAGACAGGCAGTGTGGGTTCAATAAATATTTACAGAAAAAATGAATGAATACTAAACTGTTAATAAATAATCAAAGCCTATGTAAACAGCTCTGTAGAGGTGGTTTAAAAAAGGGAAAAAGCTAAAAGAGAAGGAAGATATCACAAAGGGGTGGTGAGAAGAAAGATGGATAGCGGTCTTTTTTTAGTGTATTTTCCCTACTTGACAGCAGAAGAGGAGAAACAACCTAAAGGAAAACAGATGGCTGACTCCCTTGTTCCCCTGTGCACAAGTTGTCCAGCATTGACTCAGCCAGCTCTAGGCTCCTTATGAACCAGAAACAAACAACTGAAAAAGTGACACCCACATATGAAAGAAAGGAAGTACACACATTCAATTAAAAACCCAATGAGAAACACTCTCATGCCAAGACTCTCAGATTGACAGAGTACTTGTGATTGCTTGCCAAGGTTGATTTCTCGGCAAGTAATCACAAGATACTTGAGAAAATGAAATAGTGACTAGGGTTATTAGGGGAAATGCTTACTATACTTTTACGCAGTAGGGCCACTGAGCATTTGTTCTGACCTCCAAAGCCTTCTCCTCTCCAGATTAAGTGTGGCTTACC